>NC_133756.1:61838616-61915844 GCF_036562045.2 Rhinolophus sinicus | reverse complement strand
TTGGTTAAGTTTATTCCTAGGTATTTTATTCTTTTTGCTGCAATTGCAAAAGGAATTGTTTTTTGTATTTCTTTTTCTGATTTTTCATTGTTAGTATATAGGAAGGCAATGGACTTTTGTGCGTTGATTTTGTAGCCAGCAACTTTACTGTATTCGTTGATTGTTTCTAATAGCTTTTTGGTGGAGTCTTTAGGGTTTTCTATATATAGCATCATGTCATCTGCAAAGAGTGATAATTTAACTTCTTCATTCCCAATTTGGATGCCTTTTATTTCTTTCTCTTGCCTGATTGCTCTGGCAAGGACTTCCAACACTATGTTGAAAAGCAGAGGTGATAGGGGACATCCCTGTCGTGTTCCTGAACGTAGAGCAAAGGGCTTCAGGTTTTCTCCATTAATTATGAGATTAGCAGAGGGCTTGTCATATATGGCCTTTATTATGTTAAGGTATTTTCCTTCTATACCCATTTTATTAAGTGTTTTAATCATAAATGGATGTTGTATCTTGTCAAATGCTTTTTCTGCATCAATTGATATAATCATATGATTTTTGTCCTTTATTTTGTTTATGTGATGTATCACATTGATGGATTTTCGTATGTTGAACCATACTTGTGCCCCGGGGATGAACCCCACTTGGTCGTGATGAATAATCTTTTTAATGCATTGTTGTATTAGATTTGCTAGAATTTTATTTAGGATTTTTGCATCGGTATTCATTAGAGATATTGGTCTGTAGTTTTCTTTTTTTGTGCTGTCCTTACCAGGTTTTGGTATCAGGGTAATGTTGGCCTCATAAAATGAGTTAGGGAGTACTGTCTCTTCTTCAATTTTCTGGAAGAGTTTGTGCAGAATTGGTATTAGATCCTCTTTGAAGGTTTGGTAGAATTCACTAGTGAAGCCATCTGGTCCCGGACTTTTGCTTTTGGGAAGGTTTTGGATGACTGATTCAATTTCCTTACTGGTGATCGGTCTGTTTAGATTTTCCAGTTCTTCATGGTTCAGCCTTGGAAGGCTATATGTTTCTAAGAACTTGTCCATTTCTTCTAGGTTGTTGAATTTGGTGGCATATAGTCCTTCATAGTATTCTTGGATGATCCTTTGTATTTCTGTGGTGTCCGTGATAACTTCCCCTTTTACGTTTCTGATTTTGTTAATCAGTGTCTTCTCTCTTTTTATCTTAGTAAGTCTAGCCAAGGGTTTGTCAATTTTGTTAATCTTTTCAAAGAACCAGCTCTTTGTCACATTAATTTTTTCTATTGTCTTTTTGTTCTCTATTTCATTTAGTTCTGCTCTAATTTTTATTATTTCCTTTCTTCTGCTGACGTTGGGTTTTACTTGTTCTTCTTTTTCTAGTTCTTTAAGGTGTAACATGAGGTTATTTATTTGGGAGTTTTCTTGTTTCTTGAGATAGGCCTGTAATGAGATAAATTTCCCTCTTAAAACTGCTTTCGCTGCATCCCCAAAATTTTGGTAGGATGTATTTTCATTGTCATTTGTTTCTATGTATCTTTTGATCTCTCCTCTAATTTCTTCTTTGACCCAGTCCTTCTTTAAAAGTGTGTTGTTTAATCTCCATGTATTTGTGTTTTTTCCCGCTTTCTTTTTACAGTTGATATCCAATTTCAAAGCCTTGTGATCAGAGAATATGCATGGTATGATTTCAATCTTCTTAAATTTGTTGAGACTGATTTTATTAATTTGGGTCCTCTCTCTTTTTTTAAATGAGTCTGGCTAAAGGTCTGTCAGTTTTATTTATCTTCTCTAAGAACCAACTCTTAGATGCATGGATCTTTTGTATTGTTTTTCTGGTTTCTATTTCATTTATTTCCGCTCTGATCTTTATTATCACCTTCCTTATACTCCCTTTGGGCTTATTTTGCTGTTCTTTTTCCAGATCCCTTAAGTGTGAAGATAAACTGTTGATTAGTGATGTTTCTTGTTTCTTTCGGTAGGGCTGCAATGCTATGAATTTCCTTCTTAGGACTGCTTTCGCGGCATCCCATAGATTTTGGGTCATCGTGTTTTCATTTTCGTTTGTCTCGAGATATCTTTTGATTTCTTCCTTGATATCCTGGTTGACCCATTCATTATTTAGTAGCATGTTATTCAGCCTCCATGAATTGGTGTGTCTTCCAGTTTTATTCTTGTAGTTCATTTCTAATATCATAGTACTGTGGTCAGAGAAGACAATTGGTATGATTTCAATTTTCTTAAGTTTATCAAGACTTGTTTTGTGGCCTAACATATGGTCTGTCTTGGAAAATGTTCCATGTGCTCTTGAGAAGAACGTGTATTCTGCAGCTTTGGGGTAAAATGCTCTGAAAATATCGATTAAATCCAAGTGGTCCAATGTGCCATTTAAGGCTGTTGTTTCCATATTGATATTCTGTCTGGAAGACCTGTCCCTTGTCAGAGGTGTGTTGAAGTCCCCTACAATGATAGTATTACTGTTGATCTCTGTCTTTATGTCAGTCAATATCTGTTTTATATATTTAGGTGCTCCTATGTTGGGTGCATAGATGTTTACTAGGGTATGTCCTCTTGTCGGATCGATCCCTTTATTATTATATAGTGCCCATCTTTGTCTTTTAATATGTTCTTCATTTTAAAGTCTGTTTTGTCAGATATAAGTATTGCAACTCCAGCTTTTTTCTCATTTCCATTTGCATGAAATATCTTACTCCAACCCTTCACTTTCAGCCTGTGTGTGTCTTTTGATCTGAGGTGAGTCTCTTGTATACAGCATATACAAGGGTCTTGCTTTCTTATCCACTCAGCTACCCTATGTCTCTTGATTGGAGCATTTAATCCATTTACATTTAAAGTGATTAATGATAGGTACATAGTTATTGCCATTTTTAAATTTGTAGTTAGATTGTTTTCATCTTTCTTCTACTTACAGAAGTCCTTTTAGTATTTCTTGCAGTGCTGGCTTGGTGGTAATAAATTCCTTTAGCTTATTCCTTTCTGGGAAGCTCTTTATCTCTCCATCAACTTTAAACGATAGTCTTGCTGGATAAAGCAATCTAGGTTGTAGGCCTTTGTTTTCCATCACTCCCTCCTGGCCTTCAATATTTCAGTAGAAAAGTCATTTGATAGTCTAATGGGAGTTCCCTTGTATGTAACCCTCTGTCTTTTTCTTGCTGCTTTTAGTATTCTCTCTTTGTCTTTAACCTTTGCCATTTTAACTATAATGTGTCTTGGCGTGGGCCTGTTTGGTTTATCCTGGTTGGACCTCTCTGCACTTCCTGGGCTTGTATGTTGGTTTCCTTCATCAGGCTAGGGAAGTTTTCGGATATTATTACTTCGAATATGTTCTCAATCCTTTGCTTCCTCTCTTCACCTTCTGGTATTCCTATGATGCGCATGTTGTTGCGCTTTATGTTCTCCCAGAGGTCTCTTAAACCATCTGCATTGTTTTTTATTCTTTTTTCTTTCTGTTATTCTGTTTGGGTGATCTCTGCTAACTTGTCTTCTAAGTCGCTGATTCAATCCTCTGCTTCATCTAACCTGCTGTTAATTCCTTCAAGTGATTTCTTTATTTCGGTAATTGTGTTCTTTAGTTCTAACTGGTTGTTCATTATGATTTCTACATCCTTCTTTATGTCGTCTCTAAGCTCCTTAAACATTCTTATCATCAGTGTTCTGAACTCTGTCTCTGATAGGTTGGTTACCTCTGTTTCATTTGGTTCCATTTCTGGAGGTTTCTTCTGTTCTTTTATTTGGGACATGTTTCTTTGTTTCCCCATTCTGGCTGACTCTCTATGTTTGCTTCGATGTATTAGGTAGATCCCCTAGAGTTCTTAGTTCTTGCTGGGTTATCTTATGTAGTATGTGTCCTTTATATTTGACTTGCACTACTTGGTTCTTCTCCCCTGCATGTGCTCCAAAGGTGACTCTTGTGTTATGTATATTGTCCTGTTAAAGAAGATCTTTAATTGCTTTTCGCTTGTGAGTAGGTGGGGTTAACTCCTAGTCTGACTAGTTGTGAGACTTGGCTCTGCCCACTGCAGGGTGTTCTGCTGCGTGAAGGTGTTCTGCTGCATGAGGGCTGACCACTTAAATGTGATTTGGCCTCTATGGGCTCTTGTGCCTGTAGAGAATTCCCTCTGGGTGTGTCACTTGTAGTTCAAACCCGGTAGTACTCTGATTTGGTCTGGTGTTGGCCTCTGGGTGTGTTGAACCTTGTGCCTCTTAAGCTGGGCCCTGGTAGGGCAATTTCAGAACAAAGCAAATCACCAGGCACAGCAACAACAACAACAAAAAAGAAAAACTCAAATACCTTCCCATGTAAAAACAACCGATAACCCCCACTCAACACAGGCAAAGATATCAAAGATATAAAGTCAAAACAAAACAAAACAAAAAGCAGTGCCAGTCTTGGCTTAAGCCCACCAAGTAATCTCCAGGTTGTCCTCTGCTGTACCAAAGAGTCCTGTGTGTATTGTGCAGGCAGAGCCGGTCACCTGGTGACCAGAGTGACATTGGGACTGCAGATTTTGATGCGTGGGACTGAGGGGTGTGAATGGTAGTTTCTACAAAGTCAGTGCAGTTTCTGCCCTTGCCTGCACATATGCGCACTGAGAGTAGCCCCACCAGCCCTGTGTCCAGTTCTACTGAGTCTTAGGGCACTTCTTCCGTGTGTGTGTGTGTGTGTGTGTGTGTGTGTGTGTGTGTGGCGGGCGGGAGATTTCTGAGCTGCTGAAAACCCAGAGCTGCATCTGCCGCTTACTGCTGATCCCTGGGAGTGCCTCTGCAGTTGTAATTGCCCTGCCCTAGGCAGGCTAGAATGGGTGGGGGCTGGAGATGGAGCGGTGGTCTCTCTCCCAGCCCAGCCATGTCACACTCTTCCCGTAGGCCAGAAAAGGTGGTGGCCGGGCGTGGAGGAGTCTCTTCTCCCCTAGCCCAGCAAAAATCACACTCTTCCCAGCCTCTTCCCTGGGTCAGAGCTGCACACCAGTCTTCCCAGAGCCTGAGCACTAAGGCTCCTCTGTAATCTGACACTACTCCTCAGTTCAGGGGCCAGTTTAAGTCTCTGGAAGGGCGGAGGTAGGATTGGAAGAGCGGGGGGAGGGGCTTAGGTATGGAGTTTGTGTCCTTTGTGCTGCCTAGGGCCCAACTGGAGGTCTCACTGAGGTTATTGCCTCAAATGCTGGATATGCTGCCCCCTGGGCGGAAGAGATCAGCTGTGGGACACAGGGAAAGAGCCTACCTCCTGGCTTTCGTGTTCTCTGTTCCGTCCTGGTATCCCCTGTGTCTCTGCAGCAGCGGATGCCGGCAGCGTTTCCACCGTTGCAGATGCGGGCCGAGTTTCCACCGCCGCACATGTGGGCCGCGTCCCCACAGCCGCAGATGCGGACCACGTTTCCACAGCCACAGGTGTGGATCACGTTTCCACAGCCGCAGATGAGGACTGCGTCCTCACAACCGCAAATGCAGGCCGTATCCCCACTCCGCTCCCTTCCCTCTTCCCCTGCTCACCCAATTTGTCCACCTTCAAGTAATCCTTGCACAAGTCTCTTAGCTGTTCTGCGTGATGAGCAGAGTCCTTTGATCGGTTATAGATGTCCCTTTTGTGATAAGATCCGGAGGAGAACTCCAAAAGTGCACCCCGCTGACGCCATTCCTATGACTTCGTCCTCTTGTAGAAACTTTTTAACTTTAGGTTTTAATTTAGTCCTATGATTCCTTTGAGATAATTTTTGTATGTAGTATGAGGCATGGGTCCAGATTTATTTTTTCAACATATGAATGTCCTATTTTTCTAGTATGATTTGTTTTTCTAATGTGATTTCTCAATTGAATTGCCTTTGCATGTTTCAAACATCAGTTGACCATATCACAGCTCTATTTCTGGACTTCCTATTCTTTTCAATTGATCTACTGTATTTCCCTGAAAATCAGACCTAACCAGAAAATAAGCCCTAGCATGATTTTTCAGAATGCTCGTCATATAAGGCCTACCCCCAAAATAAGCCCCAGTTAAGATCATCAGCCTGACGGATGCATTTAGTACTTCCGTTGCAACACAGGATGGAAGTATTGAATTGTAAAATAATAATATTAATATATAATTAAATATAAATAAATAATATTATTGATAGTAATACTTGAAATAAGGGATAATGTAAATTATAATTAAATATTTGTAAATACCTAAGCGGGTGACTTTGGATGAGAGGTAAACAGATGAACTTGAGACTTATTGCCAAATGACCAATCGGAGTACAGATACAACGTGCGAATAATGTGCACACTTGACAATGAATGGACATGCCTGTGTTGAATATGAATCTTCATAATTCAATACGTCCTGTGTTGTAACGGATGTACTTAATGCACTGATGTGAAATAAAGCAATGTGAATTTTGGTGCCTGAAATTTTTCGTGGCTTTTGGACCATCATTCTTAACTGTCATCATTTTTGTTGCCACTCCTGTCTTTTAAGTCTTCAGTTCACAATTGATTTAATGGTAGGTTTAAAGGGAATAATATTTTGACCCACAGACAAGATGAGTGCATAAAGAAAGAGCTATTCCATCAAGTACAAGAAAGGAATCATGGAGGACTCCTGGAGTAAGAATCTTACGGCTTTCTGCAAAGAGAAGTTGGATCTCCGAATGGTCCGAAAATGGCGAGCAGAGTATGATAACCTCAATCAACAGGTAGACGAGGGAAATGCTTTGAAGCGCAAGTGTGGATCAGGTCGGCAACCATTATTTCCTGAGCTGGAATACATCATCTGTGAATGGATTGCTGACAGGAGAGCAAAGGCTTTCGTCGTGTGTAGGGCTTATATTCAAGCATTTGCCATTGCAATGGCACCACAGTTAGAAATGTCCCCAGAAGAATTCAAAGCATCACAACACTGGCTGGATGGCTTCCTTCAGCGATATGAACTGTCTCTAAGATTGACAACACTCTTCAAGCTGGAAGATACTGAAGTTATTAAACATGGACTTGTCTTCAAGTCCTTTGTTGATGGCATCGACTTTTCTACATACCAACTCCCCAACATGATTGCTATGGATGAAACTGCAGTGTTTGGGGGCCAATGATCTCAAACTACAGTTGATCAGAGGGGTGCCTCGTCAATCTACATTCCCTCCACTGGTTACAAAAGTGCACGTGTTACCTGTATTTTGGCAATTCGTCTGGATGGAAAGAAAGTCCCACCTCTAATCATCACTAAGGGCAAGAAAGATAAGATTGAATGTGTTTCGGGCATTTGTGTTCTTGAAACCAAAAAAGCCTTGTGCACACAAGCATTTATAAGGAAGTGGGTCAATTTAATGCTGCTACTTGTTTTGCGAGGTGGCCAAAGACGTCTGCTAGTCTGGGATTCAGCCAGCACTCACGGCGCTAAAGACATGAAGAACTTCCTTGCAGAAAGAAGAAGAGATCAAATAATGATTCCCGCAAGAATGACTGCGCATCTCCAGACTCTTGATATTGTAATAAGCAAGCCATTCAAAGACCATTTGCACATGGAAATAAATGACTACATTGAAAATAGAATGGAAAGAAATCAGCGTAGAAACTTTGTGAAGCCTATCCTGCAAGAGGTCATGACTTGGGTGAAGAATTCATGGGATCATATCACTTACAGTTGTGTTGCCAATGTACTACGAGCAGGCTACATGGACAAGAAATGCTCATTTAAGGAGAACTCCATTGCTGGACATGAGAGATTGGGGCCAATGGTTCTACATGAAATGGAGTCGCAAGAAATTCGAGTCGGAATTTGGGTTTGGAGAGTTATGACGATGTTCCAGAAGAAGATGACATGACTGTATTTTAATAAATGTAGATTTTTGTACATGAATAAATGAATAAATGTAGATTGTTGTACATGAAGAAATGTAGACTATTGCACAGGTAAAAAATAAGACATCCCCTGAAAATAAGCCCTAATTCATCTTTTGGAGAAAAAATTAATATAAGACCTGGTCTTATTTTAGGGGAAATACAGTATATATTGATCTTTTCACCAACTCTGAAATTTCTTGCTTGCTATAGCTTTACAGTAAGTCTTGAAATCAGGTCCTGTGAGGTCTCCAGCTTTGTTCTTATTTAAGCTTGTTTTGGCTCTCCTACTTTTTTGCTTTTTCATAATTTTAGAATCACCCTATCAGTTTTTTACAAAGTCTACAGCAATTATGATTGGGGTTGCATTGAGTCTAAAGATCAATTTGGGGAAAATAAGCATCTTAAAAAAAAAATGAGTCTTCTGATCCATAAAGTCAATATGTCTCTCCATTTATTTAGTTCTTTCTATATTTCTACCAGTGTTTTGTAATAGTCATTACACAGGCCTTGCACTTATTTTGTTTGTTTTATACTTGTAAGTAGCCTATTAAATAAATTAAATTTGTAGTTAAAATAGCTTTTAGCAAAGAAAACTTGAGATCCACGTAATGTCCCTGGAGAATTCTACCAAACATTTAGGACAGAAATAACACCAATTCTCGACAACCTTTCTTGTATACCTCCCAGCACATTCAGGAACCGACATTACCCTGATAACTAAATCCAAAAACATTATAAGAAAGCTACAGACCAGTATTTCTCATGAATTACAGACACAAACCTTCTCAAGAAATATTTGCAAATTGACCCAGCATAAAAATATGTAAAAACTTACATCATGGTCACATGGGAGTATGTCATTGGAATGTAATTTCATTTAGCATTAGAAAATAAATATTATCTACCATGTAAATAAATAATAAAAAGTGCATGAACATCTCCCCAGATGCCTTAAAACACATTTGACAAAATCTAGCATTCATTCATAATGAAAATTTTCAGCAGAACTAGGAACAGGTGGAACCTCTTGGATGTGATAAATGGTGTCAATGGAAAATGTTCAGCTAGAATCATACTAATGTTGAAAGACTGAATACTTTCATCCTAAGATTAGGAAAGAACAAGGATGTCTGCTATCACTGCTGCTGTGACATGTACTACAGATCCTAGCTAATGCCAGAAAAAAGAAACACAGGGTGTACTTATTGAGAAGGAAGGACTGAAATGGTTATTAGTCATAGACAACGTGCTAATCTGAATAGAAAATCTCAAGTAACTACAAGAAGAACTTATAAGTGGGTTTAGCAAAGTCACAGAATACAAGGTCAATATAACAAAATGAGTTATGTTTACATATAATATTAGCAGAGAACATTTAAAAATTGTTAGTTTTAAAAATAATACCAATTTTAGGTAAAGTGCAGCATTCTTTTTTGTCCTAAGATATTCCTGAAGCTCATAAAACTTCTGTTTTGTGTATGTGTTGTTATGGTGCTTATGTTCCAGATTTTGACATTTTAAAGATGAAGGAGTAATGATATTTTTAAGCCTGTAAGTTTTTGATTAGGAAATCATATAAAGATGACAATCTATGACAGACGTTGAAATTGCATAGAAAAAAGTATATATGATGATTTGCCTTCTATTCAGAGTAGTTTCTTGTTTTCCTGAATAGAGGATGCTTTTATAAATAGTTAACAGTAATTTGAGTCTTATTTCTGAGTGTGTTCATGAAGGGCAATATTTTATTTCACAAAGTGCTAACTGGATCTTGTAGTCACATGAAGCTTTTTCTAAAGCTTAAAGTGGATTATAATACTTTTTTAAAAAAATTATTTACAGTTAAAATAGTTCAGTGTGTTAGTAGAAGATAAGATGATGCCAGTCAATGATTCATCGGCTTGTCCCAAGTAAAGATCCTATTCCTGCTGCTTCCTCCTTTATTTTGTATACGAAACTCTTTACTTTTTATTTCTGAGTTCTGAGATACCGTATGAATCATCCTCAACACTGGCTCCCAGGTGTTTATCGTTGACATTTGGGATGAAACTGTGCTTTTCCTCTCTTTACTGCGGTGTAGAGTGGGAAGGTATATTAAATGTTCTCATTTCCATTTTATGAATTAGTGAGGTAAGGCCCTGAGAGGTCCATGGCCATTACAATGCAGTGACAGTGCACACTGTCACATATTCCTAGAGGATTTTGATACCTCATGTTAGCCAAAGCCTCTGGTCTGAACAGCAATCCTAGATGGGCACCAAATTCTTAGTAAGACTTACGTAGAATATTGCAGCGACCCTGAAAATATAATGAATGTTTGGGATCAGATGGAGAAACAGTATTTAAAGTAGTTGTTATGGTTCAATTTTTCAGATGTTATCAGCTAGTTATAGAAACCGGGTTGTAATTTGATTATCATAATGTATCATTTTGATTGCAAGTGTTCCCAAACTACTTTGACTCGTGGAGGTCACTTGGATGTTGAAATATTATAGTGCATTCTTGAGAAAAGGAAGTGTTTCTATTGCAATTTCTAAACATTGTTTGTGTATTAAAGGGTACTTGTCTATTCTTTACAAGGTTGTATCTTTAACTCCAATTTTAAGAAATTTGAAATGCTACCTATTAGGAAAGAGTCTGTGTACTTAATGTTTTTCTATTAAAATTTGTGAAACAAGTCCACTTAAAATTTTTAATTTTGATTGCAGTAGAGTCTACCGTGTCTTTGTTTAGTTATCTTGGAATTTACTTTAATAAATACTATTTAATACCTGGAATAACTAATATTTTAATACCGTTCTACTTAATCCAGTGGTCTTTGATTTAAATATCAGGGATAAACAGATGAAGGTAATGCTAGAATGTTCTACCAGTTATCTCAATTTTTCCCATTTAACATACTTGTAGCTGGCAAATCTGTAGAGGGGTACGTGCTGTCTTACCATGTTTTTCTTATTGTAAAGGTGATGTGTCAGCTAGACGGGTAGAATTTCAGTAAACACATAAGGCAAAAAGGTTGAAGTTGCTGATAACACATTAATCCTGTTTCACTTAGGACATCCATTCTGTTTAGTAAATATTTTCCTTTTCTGAAAATGTGTTTTGAAGTTCACAGTTCCAACAGATAATACAAGGTTTAATTTTTGGGCACCAGTAACAAAACAGATGAAAACTAAGTAACTCAATGCACAATCTTATGGTGTGACTAGTTCAATAGCTTGGCAAATATTCCAGACTTTAGAGAAGATGTCAAGTCCAGTAGCGGTAAATTTTTAAATTCACAATTAAATGCAACGGTGTTCTAAAATTTGAGTTTAGTGAAGAATCTTAGCTTTGTTATCATTTCAAAATTAACAGGATGCAAAAAGAATTCCACAAGTTGCTGTTGCTCCACTGAATTCTGTAAGTTGTTTTTAAACTTTTTACGTGATTTGTTTTTTATATCTTGGTAATGAAAGTCCTATTTTTCACAGTTTGCCATCTATTCTAATATATTTTGTTTTTCAGCCTGTTGATAGTTACCACCACAGATTATTGAGCCAAAAGGCAAAAGGGAAGACTTCTTTTGCATTTATTTTTGTAAAGTGTGAGGACTTTTGCATTATTTATTTTTAAGTCATCAAATGCACAAACTGAATTTAGTTGATCGTCATTAGGGAACATGTATGTGAAACATAAGATGTTTTCCATGACTTTGTTCCTCTTGTGCACACGTTACTTAGCATATTGCTGTATATGTAGTAGATGCTCATGCAGTATTTTGTGGATATTTGGCATTCCTGTCTACATCATCTTGGCAGTCTTTTCGAGTAACTGTTGTTATCTTTGGATAAATAAAGAGAAGAGTGAACAGAGTTTGAAGTGCTTAGTCTCCAGACGTTCAATGAACTAAAGTGCTTACTGAACATAGTTATCTTTGTAAACTTTCCTCATTAATAATCATATGTCAATCTGCTGTGTGTAATTGATTTCAAATTGACATGTCTTCCATCGGTCAGCCCAAAATACTGTTTCAAGGTAGCAGAGCTAATACACAATAGAATATAGATTATATCATGATAACATTTTTATTAATGTATTTTGTTCAAATTATCTTTGGAGTTTACTGTGGGAAAAATAAAATACTCTATAGCCAGGGTTATAAAGGTGTATTTTTTGTCATTTATATTTGTAGCTGTTTAAGTTTTGTTCTGGAGAAGCAGACAAATTTCATTTGTGACTTCTTTATTGACCCTTGAGTTTTGGAGGAGTATATTTTTGCCGTTAAGTAGGAGATCTTGTAACATTTTCTGTTGAATGTGACATAAGATTTGATTGAAATTGTGGTGTGTATTAGTATATATTTTCTTCATGTCTGTTGACATTTTACTTTGCTGGCTTATTTATAGGGGGAGGTATTTGTTTTTTATTTTTTCTTTATCTCCTCTTTTCCTATTTAGCACCTTTGTCCTTGGGACTCAGACTCATCAGAATCATGACTGGTTTGGTAATTTGGACTTTCTACCTTAAGGCCTGTTTTGTGATATTTTATGCTGGGGGCCTTGGCTCAGTTACTGGTCTTGAGGGTCTATTTAACCTTTTGTTTCTACTTGTTGGTGGGTTGGAGTATTGCAAAGGGAAGGACTAGATCAATGTATCTAACCCGTTGAAAGAAAATGTCTTGAATGCTATTTATTATACATTGTATAAACTTTTCTAGTTTTCTTAGCAAATTGCTTTTATTTTGTCATTAAAGCTCTTTATGTAGACATATTAACATTTAAGAAATGGGTTATTTGTCTTACATTGTTTAGGTAAGGAATTGTGATTAACACAGCATGAGCTTGTTCTTTAGAGAAGTTTTTAAATACTCTGTAAAATGTGTGGGCCTCCCTTTTTGAAGTCTATCTCAGTAGTAGAAAACCATCAGCTTGGTTTGGTGTTTGCCTGATAACAGGTTTGTAAATTTTGCCTATTTCTCTTTGGTTTAAGTTTTGAAAGATATAATTGCTAAGATCTTTATCTGAATCTCAGTCTGATACCTGTAGCTCAATTTTAGCCATTTCACAGATTTGTGTTTCGTCTGATTTTGCTATAATGTGAAATTTTGTGAGTAGTGGTAGTTAACCGTTTGTTTATTTTAAGTTCGTGTACCATTGAATGACTTGGACAGATGTTTACACCTGTGTAACTCGAAGCCTACTGAGATGTGGAACATTTCCAGTCCTGCAGAAAATTCACTCATGCTCCTTCCCAATCAATACTCATTGCCTCTTGACCCAGGGCAATCAGTATTCTCATTTTTCCTCACTATATATTTCTTTCTTGTTCTAAACTTTCATATCAGTACAATTATTCAGTATGTAGTGTTTTCTGCCAGGCTCTTTTGAAAAGCTGCTGTGAAGATTCTTGTACCATTTTGTGGACACATGTTTATTTCTCTTGGGTAAATACCTACAAGTGGAGGTGCGAGTAATAGTTTAAAGTCCCCCCAACAGTATGTGAACCTTTCCATCACTCTGCATCCTTACTAGTAGTTGGTTGTCTTCTTTTAAATTGTAGCCATTCTGCTTTGTATTTGCTGCTGTGTCATTGTAATTTTACTGTGCATTTCCCTCATGACTAGTAATGTGTTCTTGTTTATGTGCTTCTTGGCCACGTGCCTGTCTTCCTTTGTGAGGTCTCTCTTCAGAACGTTTGCCCTTTAAAAATTTGTGTGGCTTTTAGTTTAGAGTTATAGCAGCTGTTTGTAAATTCTAGACACAAGTACTTTGTTTGATACAGGCCTTACAAATATTTTTCTCCCAGTCTGGCTTGCCTTTCATTTTCTTGACATTATCTCTTGATCAGATGTTTTATATTTTATGAAGTCTGAATTTTGTGTATTTTTCCCATTATTTTTACTGTTCTATGTGTTCTAAGAAACCATTGCCTCTTTCCAGGCTGCAAAGAAATACTCCTGTTATCTTTTAGAAGATTTTAGTAGTGGTTTTATGTTTTCTCTTATTTCCATTTTGATTTCTCATGTGATTGTAGATTATTGTGATCCCTGTTTAATCATGACTTTAATGTTTTAAAACACATCGAGACTTGTTTTTTAGCCCAGTGTACAGTGTGCTTGATGAATTTTGGTGAAGGTATATTCTGTAGTTGTTATATACAGTGGCCTCTAGATGTCAGATAAGATGACTGATAATATTTCTTACATCTTTCTTCTTGCTGGAAGTTTCTTTTCTTTTCTTTTTTTTTTTTTTCCAGTGGGTAGTATCTGGTTAGTCTTTTAAAATTGTTGAGATATAGGAGTTAATATTGTCTGTTTTCCATTTGGTGAATTTGTCTTTTCCCATTAATTATGTCAATTTTGGCTTCATGTCTTTTGAGGCCCTCATGACAGCCTGCACCTTACATTATTATGGCTCCTCGGTGATGTCCCCATGTTAATATGACTACATGTGTTTTTTAAAACAATCTTTTGAAATAACTTTTTGTCTTCAAAGTTACTTCATATGGTATTCATATAGACAGCCATTCCATTACTAGAATATGATTTCTTTTGCTTACTAATCATGGTTTGTATCTTCTCCATCCATTTACTTTTAGCCTGTGTCTTTATAATTATAGTAAACCTCTCATTGGCAGCATATATGTGAGTCTTCCCTTTTTGGTTCTTTCTATCTTTTTTTTTTTAAGATTTTATTGGGGAAGGGGAACAGGACTTTATTGGGGTACAGTGTGTAATTCCAGGACTTTTTTTTTTCCAAGTCAAGTTGTCCTTTCAGTCTTAGTTGTGGAGGGTGCTGTTCAGCTTCAAGTTGTTGTCCTGTCAGTCTTAGTTGTGGAGGGCACAACTCAGCTCCAGGTCCAGTTGCCATTGCTAGTTGCAGGAGTCGCAGCCCCCCATCCCTTGCGGGAGTCGAACCGACAACCTTGTGGTTGAGAGGACGCACTTCAACCAACTGAGCCATCTGGGAGCTCAGCATCAGCTCAGCTCAAGTGCCGTGTTCAATCTTCGTTGCAGGGGGCCGAGCCCACCATCCCTTGTGGGATTCGAGGAGTTGAACCGGCAACCTTGTGGATGAGAGCCCACTGGCCCATGTGGGAATCGAACCGGCAGCCTTCGGAGTTAGGAGCACGGAGCTCCAACCCCCTGAGCCACCGGGCCGGCCCTCTTTCTATCTTTTAATATGAATGTTTATAATTAATGAAATTATTGGCATGTTTGGGTAAAAGTCTACCTTTTGTGATTATTTCAGTTACTTGTTTACTTCTTATGTTCTATCTCTTTGTTTTACTTTGTGGTTCCTTTTGTGATTACGATGTATTTCCTTAACTCTTTTACAATCTACTTTGTGTTAACATTGTGCCACTTCTTGTACAAACTTAAGAATCTTGCCCCTTTATAGGCTGATTTATTAGTCCTTTTCCTTGGTATATTATGCTTACTTCTTATTTTTATTATATTTAGATACATAGCCTATAAACCCACAGCATATAATTTTTGCTTTATTTAGTTATATGTATTTAAAGAAATTCATAGAAAAACAACGTGTGTTTTTTGTTGTTGATGATGTTGTTATGTATCCTCAGGTATTCTTTATTTTTTCTGGAAATCTGTGTCTCTATTTGGTCTCATTTCTCTTCAGCCTGAAGAACTCATAAAGCAAGTTTTATGGCAACAGATTCTCTCAGTTTTCTTTTATCTGAACGTGTCTTTATTTTTCCTCTTTTGGGAAGAGGTAGACTTACTGAGGTGTGCTTTATGTATAATATACTGCGTCCATTTGAAGTTATGCAGATTGTTTTAGTTGCAGTGAAGTTACCTGAACTCAAACCCTGTCTGCTCTGTGGTGGGCAGCAGCCGAGACTCTTTAGTCGGAGTTGGCTGCTTGCTGTCCGTCCATCTTCCACTCATGTAGTTTACAGGTCTGCCAGGTATTTGAACAGCTAACATGCAGACCGGAGGCTCCTCTCCTGTGGCTCTTCAGTCATGTATCTCCCGTTATTTTCTAGACACTGTGGTCACCTAGTTTGTCCACTGATTCTTCAACCAACACATTGCTGTTTTCTCTCTGCATTTCAAGTATCCAGTGGCCCTCATAAAGAGAACTCATAAAGAGAACAAGAAGCTCACTCAGTGCTTTTCTCTTCTTCCAGGTGTCATCTCCCCTCCAATTCCTGCTTGTTTTTGTTTGCTCTTTAATGTTTTCAGATGATTATTTTAATATTTAGGCCTTAGATTCTAATTGTTATGTCAGAGATTGGGCAGATATGAGCTACTCTACCAATAGCTGAAGCAGAACGTCTTTTGTTTGTTTTTAATCTGTGTCCATGAGACTTGGGGTGGTCTTTGCTTTATTAGGGTAAAACCAAGGCAGTTCCCCAAACTCATGAGAAATAAAGTTTTTTAAATGCTTGTTTTATATGGTGTGACCATATATAACTTTGCATTTCATAGTACTACCACCACTGTGGCCTATAATTTTCCCCCTCATTTTCACAGATTAGGAGTTTGGTACTTAGAACAGTTAGGTTCACAGGCACATGGCTGGCTGGTGGTACAGCTGGGATTCAAATCTATTTCAGTTTTTTTGATTCAGGAACTCACATTGTCAATTAACACTGCATGGTGCTACCTTGACATATTCTCAATTTACCTCTAAGTATATAAATTCTACCTGAAAAAATGTAGAGATAAAAGAATGACAGAAAAGATGAAGTATATTATTATAAAACATACTGTATTCTAGGAAATAGAAGGACCAGTATTCCTGAGAATCACTCTACCCATGAGTAGTTCTTCATGGCCTTCCTTCAATTTCAGTTTCTCTGTTTTGACTTCTCCTCCATCTTAGAACAAATGAAATTAAATATATTTTTTTGACTTGAGTGAAAAAGCTCTCTAACGAGATTTGTTTAAAAGTAATTTGACACTTCAAGGTTCACTTTTCTCGTGACAGATTGGATATACAGTTAGTATGTCTGTTGCAAAAAGAGCAGAACTTTCTGGATCTAGTAGTGTTTCAGAACCAGTTACAAGTGGTTCAGGTAAGTAAAAATTTCTCATAATCTTTACATGAAAATACTTGCATATATTAGATTAGTATTTCAAAAGCTTTAAGTTTTGGCATTTCCTATAAATGCCTTCATTTGAATGAAATGAGCTCAGAAAAATAAACAGGATGTAATATCAACATTTTGACAATGCTTTTTAGTAATTAACCTCAGAGATACTTAGCTCCCTAAATGTCAGTGTTACAGGTTGGTCATGAGGAGAATAGTGACAACAGCAGATTCATCCATTGTCTTTATTTAGTCATAATTAGATGACAGTGTATTATTAAAATGAAATCTCATTCCCCGTAGTGGTATTACTGAGCATTACATATTTTTGTTTCGTATGTAGCTGTTTCAAAAAACACTGCAGTGCCAGCTCTGTCGTCTGCAGACACTGATCGTTATCATACACTCTCCAAGCACACTGCCACCAGCTCCAAAAAGCCAGCATTTAACTTGGCAGCTTTTGGAAATGTTTCCCTGGTAAGTATTAATTGGAGTTGATTCAATCACATTGGTATTGAGTGCTTATGGCTGATAATTTACCGTGTGTTTCCATGCAGTCAAATGGGGAATCTTCGATCCTTATAAGAAGTGAGCTTGGAGATTCTCCTTTTTACCTTGGCAAAACAAGGTATGGTGGGGCAGCTGCGGTTGTCAGACAGCCTAAAGTACGAAACACACCATATCAGGTTGGTTTGAATAGGATTGATAACGTTTTATTTAAAAATAGTTGTTAGGTAACTGTTGGCACTCAAATAGAATTTTGGTTTAGTTAATCTTTTGTAAAATGCAAAAGGTATTAGAAAATTCTTTTCATTTAGGGACAGTATGAACATAATTTTAGATGTCAGTGAACATTTTATACATTAGATTTGTGTATGTTTAGGATGTGTGATGATTAATTCCTTTTTGAAAAAAATAATTGAGATATAAGTTACATGTAGTAAAATTACCCTCATGAGAAGATTTGAATTTGAGATAGTTTTGTATGTGGTATGAGGCATGAATCCAGATTGATTTTTTAAACATATGAATGTTCACTTTCTCTAGTACCATTTGTTGAGAAGACTATACTTTCTCCATTGAATTGAATCTTTAAAACATCCGTCGACCATATTGTGGCTCTATTTCTGGACTTCCAATTATTTTCCATTGATCTATGTATTGATCACTTTGCTGACATTGAACTGTCTTGATTATTATACCTTTAGAGTAAGTCTTGAAATAGGTCCTGTGAATCCTCCAACTTTCTTCTTGTTCAAGCTTGTTTTGGCTTTCCTAGTTCCTTTCCTTTTTAATAATTTGAATCACCCTATCAGTTTTCTACAAAGTCTACAGGAATTTTGATTGGGTTTGCATTGAGTCTAAAGACCAACTTATGGAGAATAAAAGTCTTAACAAAAAAGAGTCTTCTGATCCATAAAGTCAATATACCTCTCGATTTATTTCTGTCTTTTTACATTTCTACCACTGTTTTGTAATAGTCATCACACAGGCCTTATTAGTTTTATACCTATCAGTAGCCTATTCAATAAATTGAATTCATAGGTAAAATACCTTTTAGCAAAGAAAACTTCAGGCCCATATAACTTCCCTGGAGAATTCTACCAAATATTTAGGACAGAAATAATACCAATTCTCCGCAACCTTTCTTGTACATTTCCCTGATCATTCAGGAACCAACATTACTCTCATAACAAAAACCAAAGGCATTATAATAAAGCTACAGACCAGTATTTCTCATGAGTTATAGACACAAAACTTCTCAACAAATATTAGCAGATCTATCCCAGCACATATAAAAAGTATATCATGATCGTGTGGCATATGTCCTGGGAATGTAAGGTTGGTTCAGCATTGAAAATTAATGTTATCTACCCAGTAAATAAAGAATAAAAACTACATGAACATCACCACAGATGCATAAAACACATTTAACAAAAATCCAAAGTCCATTCATGAGAAAAATTTTCAGCAGAACTAGGAACAGATGGAACCTCCTGGATGTGGTAAATTGTGTCTACAGAAAATCTTCAGCTAGCATCATACTATTGTTAAAAGACTGAAATCTTTCCCCCTAAGATTAGGAAGAGAACAAAGATGTCTGCTATCACTGCTGCTGTTACATGTACTGCAGGTCCTAGCTAATGCCAGACAAAAGAAACACAGGTGTACATATTGGGAAGGAAGGAATGAAAGGCTTCCTAGTCATAGAAAATGTGCTGGTCTACATAGATATTTCCAAGAAAGTACAAGAAGAATGTGTAAGTTGGTTTAGGAAGGTTACTGAATACAAGGTCAATATAAGAAAAGAGTTATATTTACATGTATACATTAACAGAGAGCATTTAGAAATTGCTAGTTTTAAAACTAATACCCGTTTAAGGTATATTGCAGCATTCTGTCTTGTCCTAAGAGTTTCTTGAACATCATAAAAATTCTGTTTTGTGTATATGTTGCTATGGTGGTTACGTTCCAGATTTTGACATTTTAAAGATGGAAGAGTAATTATATTTCCAAGTCTGTGGGCTTTTGGAGAGGGCAATTGTATAAAGATGACAATTTATGACAGATGCAGAAATTTCATAGAAAAACGTGTATTTGAAGATTTGTCCTTAGAGTAGTTTCTTGTTTTCCTGAATAGAAGATGCTTTCATAAATAGTTGATAGTAATTATGAGTTTTATTTCTGAATGTGCTCATGAAGGGCAATATTTTATATCAAAAAGTGTTAAGTGGATCTTGGAGTCACAGGGAACTTTTTCTAAAGCTTAAAGTGGATTATAATGCCATTCAAACATTTTTTTAAACTGAAAATAGTTCAGCATGTTAGTAGGAGATGATGCCAGCCCACGATTAATAGATTAGTTCCAAGTCACAGTGTATACCCACGACTTCCTCCCCCATTTTCATTAATAATTGCATTAAATTTAAATCTTAGTCTTAGAAAAACATTTTTTTTTCTTAATTATGAAGCCTGAGGAGATTCCCTACATATCTCCATTACATTTTTAATTTTAAATAATATTATTAAAAAGTGTTGGGGAGGCTGTGGAGAAAAAGGAACCCTCATACACTGTTGGTAGGAATGCAGATTGGTACAACTTCTCTGGAAGGCAGTGTGGAGGTTCCTCAAAAAATTAAGAATAGAATTACCATATGACCCAGCAATACCCCTCCTGGG
The DNA here is from genome assembly GCF_036562045.2 of Rhinolophus sinicus. Lineage (NCBI taxonomy): Eukaryota > Metazoa > Chordata > Mammalia > Chiroptera > Rhinolophidae > Rhinolophus > Rhinolophus sinicus. Next base: position 61,895,814 of record NC_133756.1, on the reverse strand, counting down.
TATCTACCCAAAAAACCTGAAAAGAGTTATCCATAAAGACATATGTGCTCCAGTGTTCATTGCACCTTTATTTACGGTGGCCAAGACATGGAAACAATCAAAGTGTCCTTCAATAGATGAATGGGTAAAGAAGTTGTGGTATATATACACAATGGAATACTATTCGGCGGTAAGAAAAGATGAAATAGTACCATTTGCGACAACTTGGATGCATCTTGAGATTATAATGCTAAGCGAAATAAGTCAGACAGAAAAACTAGAGAACCATATGATTTCACTGATATGTGTTATATAAAACTGAAAACAGCAAAGGAACAAGACAAACAAATGAAGAAACAAAAACTCATAGATATAGACAATAGTTTAGTGGTTACCAGACGGTAAGTGGGGAGGGGGATTTTAGAAGAAGGTAAACAGGGTCTAATATAAGGTGATGGAAGGAGAACTGACTCTGGGTTGTGAACACACAATGTGAGATATAGATGATGTATTACAGAATTGTATACCTGAAATCTATGTAATTTTACTAACAATTGTCATCCCAGTAAACGTTAATTTAAAAAATTATATATAGAGATAACATACAATATTGTATTTATTCCAGATTTACATGCCTAAAGAAGTGATCACCCTAAGTCCAGCCACCAGCTGACACCATAGCATGCTATCACATTATTGTTGACTATATTCCCTATGCTGTACATTACATCCCCATGACTTAGTTGTTTTATACCTGGAAATTTGGACTTCATATTCCCCTTCACCTTTTCACCATTTTTCATTTTTTATTACAGTTGATATTCAGTATTATTTTACATTAATTTTAAGTGTACAGCATAGTGATTAGAAATCCATACAATTTAAGAAGTGCTCCCCTAACTAGTCTAGTACCTAGCTGGCATATGTACGTAGTCATCACCACGTCACTGACTATATTTGTACTCTCTATGCTTTACCCCACATCTCCATGACTATTTTGTAACTGCCAATTTGTACTTCTTAATCCATTCACCTTTTTCTCCCTGCTCCCCACACCTCTCCCATCTATCACACCAGCAAATCTGGTATCCATCTAACACCATTCATAGGTATTAAAATATTACTGACCCTATTCCTTATGCTATACCCTATCTCCCCATAACTGCTTTATAACAACCAGTTTGTACTTCTTCATCTCTTGCCTTTTCTCGCTCATCCCCAAGCCCCCTCCCATCTGGCAACCATCAAAATGTTTTCTGTATCTATGAGTGTCTTTATGTTTTGTTTATTTTGTTCTTTGTATTCCACACATAAGCAAAATCACATTGCATCTATCCTTCTCTGTCTGACATATTCCACTCAGCACAACACCTTCCAGTCCATCCATTCCGGGAAGATGGCAGGAACCCTTGCTTCCCTAACTGAACAATAGTCCATTGTATACATGTACCGCCTCCTCTTCATCCATTCATCCATTGAGGAGCACCCAGGCTGCCTCCACATTGTGGCCATTGTAAACAATGCTGCAGGAAACATATGGACTCACATGTCCCCTTACAGTAGCATTTTGGATTTCTTCAGATAAACACCCAGAAGTGGGATTACTGGATCCTTGTTTGTCTCTTGTTAATATGTTTGTCGTAAGGTCTATTTTATCTTGTGTAACTATTGCTACCCAGCTTTTTTTGGGTTTTTGGTGTCCACTTTCATGAAATAACTTTTTCCATCCCTTTACTTTCCATCTGTGTGTGTCTTTCCATCTGAAGTGAGTCTCTTCTAGGCAGCATATGTAAGGGTTTTGTTTTCTTATCTATTCAGCCTTCCCATGTCTTTTGATTGAAGCATTTAATTTGTTTACATTGAAAGTAATTTTTGATAGGTTATGTTGCTATTGTTATTTTATTATTCATAATTTTTATTTTTTTCTATCTTAAAGAAATTCCTATAAATTCCTTTGTATACTAGTTTGATGGTGATGAACTCCTTTAGCTTTTTCTTGTCTGTGAAACTCTTTATCTGTCTTTCAATTTTAAATGACAGTCTTGCTGAGTAGAGTACCCTTGGTTGTAGGTTCTTGTTTTTATCACGTTGACTATTTTGTGCCAATCCCTTCTGGCCTGCAAAGTTTCTATTGAGAAATCAGCTGATGATCTAATGTGAGCTCCCCTTTTTTGTTGTTTTTTCTTTTTATTTATTTTAAGTGTGTTTTTCCAGGACCCATCAGCTCCATGTCAAGTAGTTGTTTCAAGTTAGTTGTGGAGGACACAGCTCACTCTGGCCCAGGTGGGTGTGCATCCGCCAGCCCTGGTGTTACCAGCATCACACTCCAACCAACTGAGCCAACTGGCCACCCCGTGAGCTCCCTTTTAAGATAGTAGTTGCCCTTCTCTTGCTGCTTTTAGGAGTCTCTGTCTTTACCATTTACCATTTTAATTTTAATGTGTCTTGGTGTGGGCCTGTTTGGGTTCATCTTGTTTGGAACTCTCTGCATTTCCTGGCCTCGTATGTGTATTTCCTTCACCAGGTTAAGAAACTTTTCTGTCGTTATTTCTTCAAATAAGTTCTCAATCCCTTGCTTTCTCTCTTCGTCTGATACCCTTATGATGTGAATGTTGTTATGCTTGATGTTATCCCAGAGGTCTCTTAAACCATCCTTATGTTTTTGGATCCATTTTTCTTTTTGCTATTCCCCTAGGGTGTTTTCTGCTACCTTGTCTTCCAAATCGCTTATTTGATCCTCTGCTTCATCTAGTCTGCTGGTGATTCCTTCCAGTGCATTTTTCATTTTATTTATTGAATTTGTTATTTCTCACTGGGTCTTCATTATGGTTTTTGTGTCCTCTTTTATGCTTGCTATCTCTCTGTTGACGTTCTCCCTAATTTCCTTGAACATCCTTATTAACCATTGTTTTGAACTCTATCTGGTAGGTGCTTGCATCCATTTCGTTTAGTTCTTTTTCTGGAGTTTTCTCCTGTTCTTTTATTTGGGATACAGTTCTTTGTTTTTTCATGTTGGCTGCCTCTTTGTATTTGTTTCTATGTGTTAGGTAGGTCTGCTATGTCTCCCAGTTTTGGTCGAGTGGCCTTATGTAGTAGGTCCCCTATGGGGCCCTCGCACAGTCTCCTTGGCCATCTGCTCCACCTGCTTCAGGAGTGTCCCTTGTGTGGGTTGGGTATACCCTCCTGTTATAGTGGCACCTTGATTGCTATTGGCATGTCAGTGGATGGGTTTGATCCTCAGGCTGATTGGCTGTGGGGTTTGGGCACATGCACAGCTTATGGGCGCTGTGTGGAGGGGCTCAACTCACTGATTGGGATTTTCCCCAGTGAGCTCTCGTGCCTATTGTGACCGCCATTTGTTTGTGCCTCTTGTAGGTCTAATTGGGTTGTGCTCTGCTGTGGTCTGAGCCAACCTCCAAGTATATTGGTTCTGTGGCCCCTTGGCAGGGGGCTGCGGTGCAGCCTCAGGGCAGTCCCTGCCTGTGTCCCACTGGGGACTATCACGTAGGAGCCGCAAAGACATCTGTGTTGGGTCACTCTCTGCTCTGGAACTTGCATGCGTGGTAGACGCCACACTGTGGACCGGGGACGTCTACCCCCATATCCAGGTCTGGAGTAGTTCCTCAGAGAGCCAGGACAGCCTGAGGCCTGCTGCCACCTGCCAGCTCTCTTGTTTCAGACAATGATAAAGCTTTGTGCAGTAAGCAAGTTGGGTGAGGCAGGGCCTCAGGGAGTCACTAGAGTGGGAGGACTTGTGGTTACCAGGTGAATGTAGATTCTGGTTTGGTGCCAAGGCTGAGCCTAGAGCTACTCAGCAAAAGATTCAGAGCACACCAAGCCCAGTGGACACCCATTGGGTCCTACGGACTCTGATAGTTTTCTAAGAAAGAGTGCAATGTGGGCAGGTCTGGCTGTTCACTGAAAAAGTGACTCTGGTGTTGGAGGAGTTGAATGGTCAGGTTTCCAGCAGAGGTCCTCAGACCAATTCAGATTCACATTTAGCTGTGTGGGGGTAGAGTTGAAGAAAGCCCAGATGGTGCCTGCCTGGTGCTTGTACAGGGAAAATGAAGAATGTGCTCTAGCCCTTGTTCCAAAGCCACAACCCTCCGACTGCCCCCCATATGCCTCTAATGCCCCTTAAGTCACCCTACCTCCACTAGAGCCCAAGGTGAGAGCCTGGGAGTGAGAGAGTCTGTGTGCATAGTGTTTTAGTCCCAAGCAGAATGTCAGAATCATCATTGTTTTTTCACAGCCTGATGATGTAGGGTCTACTCTTCCCGGCACCTGGGCTCCAGGCTTGAGAACCTGGTTGGACCAGGGATCCTGCACACCTTTGGGGGAATCTCTGTGGCTGAGATATCCCTCCTGATTCTCAACCACCTAACTGAGGTTTGGGAACAGTCTGTTTAGCTTCTCCTCCACCTTTACCAGTCTCCACGTGGCTTCTTTATATTTTCAGTTGTAATACTTCAGCCAGACTTCAGATTGTTCTCCAGGTTGATTTTCTATACTTTAGTTTTAATTTTATTGTGTTCCCAGAAGGAAGCAGGCCCAACGTTTATCTACTTTGCCATCGTGGATCTATTTCGAATCCTATACTTTTTTTTTTTTTTTTAAACTTTATTAACCTTTGCTTCAAACTTTATTCCCAAGCTTCTTCACCTTAATTAGCTGCAAAGAATGATTTGTGTATAAGCAAAAACTGAAAAGAGCTGCAGTGTCCAAGGGGCTTGGGCTTAAAAATATTAGAGATTGAGATTTTATCAGATCCATGAACAAAATTTAAAAAGCAGTCTTAATATAAAATATCAGCTCCCAGTAATTTCTTCAGGTTTTCTTCAGAAGTTGACTCAGTTCAGTTTGCTTCACTCTTGGAAGCCTCATGAAAATTCTCCACAAGATCTGGAACTTCATCATCATCCTCCTCTCCGGTAGCAAGTGGTGCTTTTCCACCCACAGATTGTTTGGGCAGAGCTTCAGCCAGTCTCCTTAAACTAGTCAGACTATCTGCACCGAGCTTGTTTAAGATGCTGGGTAGCATTTCTGTCAGCTGCTTGGTCTCAGCGTGGCCTGTGATGGTGAAAGTATTCTCTGCCAAAGAGATTTGAACTTTAGGGTTGTTAAAGTGGATCCCTGTTCCTTGGTTTGTGAACATATTCACCTCTTCAGTACCAGAGACATTGTTTACCCCTAACTTCTTTAAAGAGAACTGAAGTTTTTTATCATCTGCTGTAGCTGTTCTGTGAACCACCTTCTTCTTTCTGCGCGCAGTTCCTTTTCCACCAATGCGCACTTGTGCCTGCAGTTTGGCGAGTTTCTCCTGGTTCATGATAGTTTCTTTCATCTTGTTGGAGAGGACACGGGGCTGCGCAGGGGACTGGGGTTGGCGCTCAGGGGGTCTTGGGAAGACCAGCTGAGAATAAACTCACACGTGGGAACACAAGATGGCAGCTAGAGTACTTGTGTTTTTTAACTTTTATTTCTTCATATTAGTTTGAGGTTTACAAAACAGAATAATGTTTAGGCATTTACACCCCTTCTAAAGTGATAACCCCTCCCCAAGAGTCCTGTACTTTTGAATGCTTAATCCTGAGATAGCACAAGAATCATTCTCAACACAGGCTTCCAGAAGTATATCGTTGACATTTGCGATGAATCTATTAGTTCTTTCTTCATTTGCTGGAGCCTTAGAGTTGGAAGGTATATTAAAGATTCTCTAATTAATTTCTATTTTATGGATTAGTGAAGTGAGGCCCTGAGAGGCCACTGGCCAATGGAATCCAGTGACAGCACAGACTGTCATTTTTTCCAAAAGTTTTTTAATGTCACCTCATCTTTGCCTCTGTCCTGAATGGCAATCCTTCTTGGGCACCAAATTTTAAATAAAATTAATGTAGAATATTGCAGCTCCTCTGAAAATATAATGAATGTTTGGTACCAGATAGACAAACTTTATTTCAACTAGTTATTGTGATTCAGTTTTTCAGATATTATCTGCTATTTATAGAAACTGGGTTATAATTTGTTATAATACTTTTTCTATTTTATATTGAGCATTATCAAACTACTTTCATTTGTGGTAGTCACTTGAAATGTAATGCAATCTTGAGAAAAGGAAGTGTTTCTATTGGAATTTGTAAACATTATGTGTGAAAGAGTACTTGTCTCTTCTTTATAAGGTTATTTCTTTAACTTCCATTTTAAGAAAGTTAAAAATCCATTTATTGAAAAACAGCCTGTTCCTTTAAAAGTTTTCTTCTATTAAAAGTTGAGACACAAATCGTTCACAATTTTTAATTTCCATTGCAGTAGAGTCTACAGTCTCTTTATTTATTTATCTTGGAATTTACTGTAATTAATACATTTTAATACCCAGAATAACTAATATTTTAACACAGTTCACTTAATTAAGTGTTCTTTGATTTAAATATCATTACCTTGATAAGCAGATCAAGGTAATGCTAGAATGTTCCATCAGTTGTCTCATATTTCCCATTTTACATAGCTGACAGATCTTTAAAGTGGTGCAAGCTGTCTTACCATGTTTTTCTGATTGTAAAAGTAATTTCGCTGGCGGAGAATTGCATTTTCAATAAATAAAGGAGAAAGGTTGAATATATGATTAATGACACCACCCAGAGATAAGTTGTTAACACAATATTCCTATTTCCCTTTCGACCTCCATTCTGTGTTGTAAATATTTTCATTGTCTGAAATATGTGCTGTAGAGTTCACAGTTCCAACAGATAATACAAGGTTCACTTTCTAGGTACCAGTCAGAAGACTGATGAAAACTAAGCAACTCAATACACAATCCTGTGGTAGGATGAGTTTAACAGCTCGGCGAATATTGCAATCTTTAGAGATGGTAAGCCCCCTCCTGGTAAAATATTTAAAATCACAATTAAATGCAACAGTGTTTTACAATTTGAGTTTAGTGGAAAATCTTAATTTTATTATTGCTCCAACATTAACTGGATGCAAAAAGAATTCCATTTGTTGTTTTTGTCCACTGAGTTCTCTAAGTGGATTTTCAAACTTTTTATCTCTCACTTAAAGATACATTTTTATATATTGGTGATAAAAGTCATATTTTTCAAACTTTGCCATCTATTCTAATATATATACTTTTTTCAGCCTCTTGATAGGAATGGGATGGATATCAACACATATTTTCAGGCCCAAATGCAAAAGGTAAGACTTCTTTAGCATTTATTTCTATAAAGTGTGAAGACTTATTTATTATTTATGTTTAAGTCATCAAATACATAAACTGAATTTAGTTGATAGTCATTAGGGAACATGTATGAAAAATGATTTTTTTCTTTGACTTTGTTCCTCTTGTGAGCACCTTACTTAGCATAATGCTGTATATGTAGTAGATGCTCATGCAGTATTTTTTGGATATTTGGCATTCCCGTCTTCAGGATCTCAACAGTTTTTATGAGTAACTGCTACCTTTGGATAGCTAAAGACAGGCTTTAACAGAGCTTGAAGTGTTTAGTCACCAGACGTTCAGTGAACTGACGTGCTCACTGAATGTAGTTATCTTTGTAAACTTTCCTCATTAACAAACATATATTAATCTGTTGTGTGTGATATAATTACAAATGGGCAAATCTCAATCAGTCATCCAAAATACTATTCAAAAAAAGTAGAGCTAATAAAAATAGAATATAGCTTATATCTTGCTAACCCTTTTTAGGGCATTTTATTTTGTTAAAATTAGCTTTAGTGGTTATTGTGGGAAGAATTAAGTGTTCACTAGCCAGGGTTAAAAAGACTAAATTTTTTTAGTTATTACTGTGACTGGTTAAGTGTCCCTCTCGGGAAGCAGATAACCAGATCCTTACTTGTGGAAGCATTTATTACAACACCAAGTTCCCCCAAGAAGTAATTGATTAAAATTATCATAAATCTCTGAATTATTTTGGGGACCTTATTCAAGATATGAAAACTTATGAAATTTTTACCAAATTTTTGATGCATAGGAGAAAGTTAACATTTACTTTTTCTTCGGATAGTGTTGCTTCTCAATTTTCGGAATGACCTAGACGCTTGCATTCTGGCAAGAGGGAATCAATCCATTATTAGTTTCTGTTAGGGGATTAGTATAGCCTTATTAGCTGCTTTTCTCAGACTCCTATTTTATATCAGATTTCTTAAAAAGTAGTAAATTTTAAAAATTGTGCCAGAATACATGTTCTCATGAAAAAAATTTTTTCTTACTGTTTGTGTGCAGTACCAAAAACATTTTATTAATGGGTGTTAGGAAGTATAAGGGCCAAAACATGATATTAAAGCTCATGGTTCATGATGTAATCAGAAGAGTCTGCAAAACAGACCGTGTCACTGAGTTGTAGGATCACACTTGTGGTGAGACTGAGGGAAAAACCTCTGAGTCTTTGCCCTGAAACCAGTGCTGTTCACAGCTGGTGCTGAGTGAACAGCCTGTATTCCTAGTATTACAGTCTGTGGACAGAGGAGAAGAATCTCTTGGTTTCAGACTCATCTTAAACCCACAGGATTCTACTCTGATTCTATGTAGCCAGAGACCATTAACAAGACACTTGTGAACCTGATAATAAAGATGGTTCATGCTAAGCTTTGGAATTCTAAACACTACTTTACTAAAGAGATTTCAATTGTAAGACTTTTGGTTTGGTTTTTAAATCACAGCAGAAAAACATTAAATTGGAGAGTAATTTGCTCACATTTTAAGCTATTAAAATATTTTCCTAGTTAGTGTAAAGGTATCTTATTTGCAGCTGAGAAAATTTAGATTGTACTTTGAAGGAAAATGTTGCAAAATCAATTGCAATTTATATAGTTAGTTTTTATATTTGAAATTCATCCTGTAAAAGCTTAGATATGTGGAACGGTTTTGAATAGAGTTCCGATGTTGTGTGTGTGCACGTGTGTCAAGGTCATTAAGTCTAGAATAAAATAGTCTGTGAAAACCATTTTTGAACTACACACACACACACACACACACACACACACACACACACAAATCTAAACACACGTACCCACACCCTTTGGTTTTATTACTATCAGTTTTCTTATTGGTATTTGTTTGCATTCCCTGGGTATTTCTATAGGAAGTACTCACAGTCTGTAGTTCACATTAGGTATTGCCAAATAATTATTAAATTTGCACCACTGTTATATATGAAAATTAAATTTCATGTTTGATTTCATTTTACCTATAAGGCGAACTCTCAGTATCCTCCTGTTCAGAGACTCATGACCCCAAAGCCAGTCTCCATAGCAGAAAATCCAACTGATTATTTTCAGCCAGATCTGACCACATCGAGTGAATTAAGAGCACTAATCAAAGAACATAAAAACCACAGTGTGACTATGTGTTTATTTTCACTTGTCTTCGAGTATAGATGAAAATGAACAAGAATAAATAATGTAAAACACAAGCACTGTACCATCTCAGTCTACCAAGTAGATAATGCATACACTTTGTGAATTAGTGATAATTATGAATTAGTATGGGTTTATAATGGCTGGCACCTCAATCAAATCGCAAATTATCGTTTACTGGTAAGCACTAGTATGTACTCATGGTTTAGACTAAATAATTTTTCTAGGTTTATTTATGTATGTACTTTGCGTTGGTGGACTACCACATATAAATTTCAGATATCACATCTTTCAACTCTGAGTGCTTTGGCATTCATTTTCTAAGTCATTTCTTCTGTATTATCACACATAAGAAACTAATGCCAGTTCCTTCCTAATATTCTCTAATATCTTGTCTATGTTCAGATGATGTTTATAGCTGTATTTTTTAACCAGAATACAAGTTTTACACATTGCTTTCACTTTTGTCTTTCTAGACCTGAAATTGTCCCTCTCACCACATTATTTTTATTTTTAACTCACCTCTTTATTGGGATATAATTCAGATTCCAAAACATTTACCTATTTACCTATTCTGTGGTTTTAGTGTATTCACAGAGTTGTTCAGCCATCACCATAGTCAGTTTTAGAACATTTCCATCTCCATTTTCCTGACCCCCAAAAACATGTACCTGTTAGTAGTGATCCCTCACTCCTACCCCTCCAGCCCTAGGCAACCACTGACCTGTCTCTGTAGATGTGCTTATTCTGGACATTTCATATAAATGGATTCTCAAAATATGGGCTTAATTGTGACAGGCTCATTTGACTTTGCATAATGATTTCAAGGTTCATCCATGTCATAGCAAGTATGTGAACTTCATTCCTTTTTATGGCTGAATAATATTTATTTGGATGTGCCAGATTTTGCTCATCCATTCAGGAGGAGATAGACATTGGTGTTATTTTCACTTTTGTACTATTGAATAGTCCTGCTATGAACTTTTCTGTAAAAGTTGATTTTGGTGTTGTTCTTGTTGTTTTGGTGAACATATATTTTCATTTCTCTTGGGGTTTGTAATCTAAGAGTGGAATTCCTGAACACATTGCTTTTTGAAGAGACCAGACCAGTTGTCTTATACAATGTCCCACAATCTGGGTTTGTCTGTTTTCTTGTGTCATTTAATTAAAGTGATTATTTTTTATTTACATAACATCTTACCATTTGTGCTTTTACTTATATATAGTTAATCGGATTTGATCTTCATAACAACTCCATTTCTTGAAATGTTTCAAAGTGAAGTTGAAAGAATAATAAAATGTTGACGTATTACTCTTTTATCTGGATTCAACTGTCATGATTTGCTTGATCAATATTTAAATAGTATTTTGAATTTAATTTTGGACCTGCAGAGTTGCAAGACAAATTTGAAGAACTCCACATTTTACTACATTTGCTTTATCTTTATCTGCATATTTTTTACCAACAAGGAAATCCTTACATAAATGGCTAATAATTATCAAACTCGGAAAGTTAATGTTGGTACAATACTATTATCTAATGTAATGTACAGGTTTTCTTTAGATATTGCCAGTTATCCAAAAGACAAAGAATCCAAAATCATGTTTTAGTCTATAACAGTCCCTTAAAGATTTTGTGGGTTTTTTTCTTTTTTTTTTTGGTATTTCACATCATAGATAATTCTGAAGAGTGTAAGTTACGGTGTAGCATGCCCTGCGATTTTGGGATGTGTGATGTTCCTCCTGATTGGATTCCAGTTGTGTACTTTTGGTAGTAATACCCCAGAATGGATGCTGAGCTCTTTTCAGTGTATCATGTAGGAGGCACATGCTGTCAGTTCATCCCATTCCTGGCTGTGTGATCATTACCGAAGGTAGTGTCAGTGGGATTTGTCCACTGTAAAGTGACTATATTTTACCTTTTATTATTAGTAACTTTCTTGTGGAGAAGACTACTTTGAGCACATAAATGTCCTTTTCACCCAGTTGTGTTAGCATCGTTGAGGATTTTTGCCTGAATCTATTATTTGTTAATTGCCAAAAGGTGATTTTCTAATTCTTTGTTCCTTCTTTTTTTTCTATTTTTGTGTTTATTTTTCATGTCACATGAATTTTTACATTTAATAGGCTAAATCCTTCATTAGCGTAATTTGTTTCAATGCTCATATTGTCCCATATTGGTCTTCGGCCTGGCTCTTGTGTGCTTTGGATTTTCCCATGTTATTTCTTGACCATTTAGTTTCTTTTTGATATTATAAAGTAATACAGGCTCATCTTGTAAATTCCTGGCCCTAGCCCTTTTATCAATCACTTATTTCTGTAAGAAAGTCTGATTCCTTATCATGGAAGAACTCCTCAGTTTCAGAGAATAATTTCTAAAGGAATATCTTTATGAATTTGCTTGTGTGTTTAATCAGCCATTAGAAGAGATAAGTAAAAGTCTTTTTAAGGTTGGTAGTAGATTAAGTTTGTATATTACCATTTTGTTTAAGGCACAGTTGTACTCGATGACATTTTATGTGTATGTAATTATGCTCTTACTCTTGTGTACCATTCTGAAGGCAGGGTATAAGTTGCCAATTTTAGGTTTCATTAACTGAGCAGCATGAAATTCCTGATTCCAAATATGAAAACTCACAGACAGAAGGATGCTACTACAAAAATGAGAACAAATAAGCAAGCATTTAAATACGGTGTGTTCATTTTTTCTAGACTGTAGACGGGAAAGCTGTGACACCAGAGCAAAATACAGAACAAAGGTAATGTCATCCTTATAGCTAAACATTATATTTAGTTTGTAAGGTCTATATTTGATTCACATAAGCCATTTTGAAGATTAAGTAAGGTTGGAAAATAGAACTCTTTACACAAAGAAATCTATCAAGGTTTAACATCATATTCAGCTGTTAGTAGTTCTCTATTATTTAGGTAATCCTTTCACAAATTATGGAGAAGCGTAATATATCTGTTGCCTTAATTTCCTTTAATTTTTTTATTTCCTTTTTTTTGTTTCTTTTTTGCCTAGTGGTTTATCTTACCCAAATTTCAATCTGTCTGCGGCCAATGGTTTATCTCCTGGAGTTGATAATGAAGGTAACAACATGACACAGGAGAGATCGGACTTTGTGGCAACTAAACCCCCAGAGGAGGAGGTAGGTTATATAGTTAATACTTTTGATGTTTATTAAAGGCCTGGGTGTGCTGGTGAGGGGAGGTGTGAAAGGGTGGGCTTTGGGGTGACCCAGCACAAGACTAACCTGCCACTGAAACAGTCCCTTCAAGTAGTGTGTGTGTGTGTGTGTGTGTGTGTGTGTGTGTGTGTGTTTTAAACTACCAGGCTTTTAAATTTTAAATCACGTTCACTGTGATTTAAAACCTAACCTAGCACCTATAATTTCACGAGTATCATCAAAAAGCCATAATTCTTCCAAGAGAATATGACACATGAAATTATTTGACCCTCAAAATATTACATGATTTAGTTTAGCGAATATCTGAAGTGTCTATAAGTGGATTAATATTGTATGTATTCATCTCACTTGCCTTTTTCTTCATAGGATTTATTCAACCTGTCAGTGTCATAAAAGGTAACTCCGGGTTATTCAATTTCACTGTTATATATGTATCCAGTAGGAAGATTTCCCACAATCCATTCTGCAGAGTGCATTTGGGTCCATTCCTCATACATGCTGAGCGGAGTGTCCATGCACGTCTCCCTGGGAACAGGTGCCGGCTGTTCTGTAGGCTCTTTATCTAGGAATGGGGTTGGATTATAGGGGATCATACACACCTTCAGATGTTTGATGTGTTGCCTCATTGCTCTTCAAAGTAGTTTTACAGCTTACCACTTCGACATTACTGTGGGTAGTGTGCTGTTTCTGTGTCCTTACTAGTACTTGATTTTGTTTATTTTAAAGTTTTTCCATTGTGATATCTTGAGGTGGTAGGCCTTTGGAGTTTTACTTTGCATTTTGTTGTTTACTAGGAAGAGGAGATATTTTTTTGTGAGTTTCTTCGCCATTTGTTTTTTCTCTCTATCCACTTTTTCATTATCCATTATTTCTTGTATTAAGGAGAGTCCTTTATATGTCCTAAATACGAAACTTTTGAAAAGATTCAGACTAACTGAAGATTGTTTAATTTAACCTTTCTTTCTATAGGTTGTTGTATTTGTTTTCTCTCTACTTTGAGCTGAACTCAGGTCCTTGCAGTCTTTTTATAAATGAATCCGAGCCTAGCTGGATCAGTTAAGTTTTGATTCCTAATGCTTCTTTCTGTCATTTATTTCTAGTTAAAATTTCATTTGTGACTTCCTCCTTGATTCATGAGTTCTTTACGAGTATATTTTTAGGCTTTTCAGTAGGAGATCTGATAACAGTTTCTTTTGACTGTAAAATGATGTTTTGATTGAAAGTTCTGTATGTATTAGCAATAATTTTGTTCATGTCTTTTGGTGTTTTGCTTTGCTGCCTTATTGAGAGTGGGAGGCCTTCCCCCCCCCCATTTTTTCTTTATCTCCTTTTTCTCTGTTTAGCACTTTTTCTGTGGGGCTCTCTGATTCACCAGAATCATGACTAGTGTGGCAGATTGGGCTTTCTACCATACACCTCTCTGTTGGTATTTATGCTGGCGGCCTCAGTGTAGTTACTGGTCCTGAGGCTCTATTTTTCCCTTGGTTCCTACCTGTTGCTGGGCTGGAGTGTTGTGAAGGGAGGGACTATATCAGTGTATCTGACATCTTGACAGAAAAGTCTTGAATGCTATTGATTATACAGTATGTAGAATTTTGTAGTTTTCTTAGCAGACCGATTTTCTTTTGTTATTAAAGCTCTTTATGCAGACGTAATTACATTTAAGAAACACATTATTTGTCTTGCCTTGTTTACATGAGGAAAGTAATATCGATTAATATAGCATGAGCTTGTTCTTTAGACAAGTTTATATTTTTCAAAGTAAAATGAGTGGTCCAAACTTTGGAAAGTCTATGTCTTTGAGAAAACATTAGCTTGGTTTGTTATTTGCCTGATGACAGATTGGTCAATTTGCTTATTTTCCTCACTGTCAAATTTTAAAGATATAATTGCTAAGATTTTAGCTGAATCTCAGGTTGATGCCAGTAGCTCAATTTTAGCCATTTCGCAGATTTGTGTATAGTCTGATAATCCTGTATTGAGAGATGGAGGGTGGTGGTGTCTAAATGTTTGTTTGTTTTTCATGCTCTTACTACCTGGTACACTCACTGTTAGGCGTTTTATGGCTCTTTGTTTCCTCCTCTCTTATCTGGGCCCACTCCCTCCCTCTGTAGGAATTGAGTATTAGTCATTAAACATTGTCATTTTGCCTCTATTGTGATATCAGTCTCATTTTTATAATGAAAAAGTCCATTGATACCGAATAGTTAAGTAGTGTATAATAAGACAGAGTTTGGGAGACTTAATCGCTTGATATTATCCTGTCAGGTACAGTCCTGCTGCTTCGTGGTGTGAGTAACATTGGCAAACATAACCTCTTTGCACATCAACTTCCTTCTCTTTAAAATGGAGATATAAATACTGAGTATATTTACCTTGTGTCTGTAGGGTGCCTGCTATTTAATAGCTATATGGTATTGGGCTATATATCTCCGTGCCTCAGTTTCCTCATCCACAGCAATAGTGTGTACCTCATGTGAGATAACCCAAGTAAAGGTATTATAAAGTTAACACATAGTAAGTCCCATATTTGATGGCAGTTATGTTCAGCTTGAGGTGTCTATAAGCATCTGATAACAGTTCATGACTTTCTTTTCCCCAGATTTGTGGGACCTATGTCTGATCAACCAAGTCAAAATTTTGGTGACTAGGAATCAACTTAGAATTGGTTCAAGGTCCATAGTATAAAGAAACAGTATTTCCAAGCTTAAGGAGTTGGTGTGAGAAATAGGTTGTTCAACTTATGTACGCAGGTGTTATAAGGGTCTAAGGGGAAGAAAATACGGCTAGGGTTGCGTTGGGAAGAAACGTCCCTACAGAAATACCTAAATGTTTTCTTTTGTTTTTCTGCACTCCCATATTTGATTATAAGATTCACACAGAAGAAATGTTGAAAGAATTGTGCAATTGGATACATATTCCCAGAATGAAGATTCTATTATTTTGTTCTATTTGCTTCATGAAGTACATATCCATCTAATTATGATTTGGGTGCATTGCCAACGAAGTTGAAGATATGAATACACTTCATCCGCAGATACTTTGGCATACATTGCTAAACTATAGTTAAACATTTGTTGTTTTTTAATTTAGCAAGATTTACATGTAGTGAAATGTACAACTCTTAGGTGTACCATTGAATGAATTGGACAGGTGTTTACACCTGTGTAACCCAAAGACTACCGAGGCATGGAACATTTTCAGTCATGAGGAAAATTCACTCCTGTTCCTTCCCAGTCAATAATCATTGCCTCCTACCCCAGGGCGATCAGTTCAGTGTTCTCATTTTTCACACCATCTGTTGGTTTTGCTTGATCTAAACATTCATATCAGTGCAGCTACTCGGTGTGTACTGTGTTCTGCCCTTCTCTTATGAAAAGCTGCTGTGAACATTCTTGTATCTGTTTGTGGACATATGTTTATGTCTCTTGGGTAAATACCTACAAGTGAAGGTGTGAGTAATAGTTTAAAGTCCCCCCAACAGTATGTGAACCTTTCCATCACTGTACATCCTTACCAGTAGTTGGTTGCACTCTTTTCAATTGTAGCCATTCTGCTTTGTGTATGCTGCTGTGTCATTGTAATTTTGCTGTGCATTTCCCTCATGACTAGTAATGTGTTCTTGTTTATGTGCTTCTTGGCTGCAAGTATGTCTTCCTTTGTGAGGTCTCTCTTCAGAACATTTGCCCTTTAAAAAATTGGGTTGTCTTAGTATTACTGAGTTGTAGGAGCGCCTTATAAATTCTGGATGCAAATACTTTGTCTGCGACATGCCTTACAAATATTTTTCTCGCACTGTGGCTTTCCTTTTATTCCCTCTGTCTGTTCCTTCCTTCCTTCCTTCCTTCCTTCCTTCCTTCCTTCCTTCCTTCCTTCCTTCCTTCCTGCCTTCCTGCCTTCCTGCCTTCCTGCCTTCCTGCCTTCCTGCCTTCCTGCCTTTGTTCTTCCCTTCCTTCCTTTCAACTTTCTATATTATTTTATGTTAATTTCATGTGTATTCCATGGTGGTTAGTCATTTATATAAATTAAGAAGTGATCCCTCTAACTAGTCTAGTGCCCACCTAGCAGTATGTATAGTTATTACCACATTCTGGACTGTATTCTCTGTGCTGTACTTTACATCCCCAAGACTATTTTGACCCATTTGTACTCCTTCATGCTTTCACCTTTTTCATCCTGCCCCTTAATTCCCCTCCCAAGTATCACCCCAATAAATCTAATACCCATATGACACCCTACATTGTTACTACAATATTATTGACTATGTTCCTTATGCAATACTTTAAATTGCCATGACTACTGTGTAACAATCAATTTATACGTCTTGATTCGTCCCTTTTCTCACTCATCCCACCCCCTCCCATCTGGCAACCATTAATATGTACTTTGTATGTTTGAGTTTGTTACTGTTTCATTTGTTTATTTTATTTTTTAGAGTCCACAAATAAGCAAAGTCACATTTTATCTGCCCTTCTGTGACATGTTCCACCCAGTACAATACTCTCCGAGTCCATCCATGTCGCTGCAGTTGGCAAGAATCCATCCCCATCCATGGCCGAGCAATATCCCATTGTATATATGTACTACCTACTCTTTATCCATGCATTCATCCACAGACACCCAGGCTGCCTCCACATCTTGAACATTGTAAACAACGCTGCAATGAACATATGGATGCACATGTCTCCTCAAAATAGTTTTTCGATTTCTTCAGATAAATACTGTGAAGTGGGATTACTGGATCCTTGTTTGTCTCTTGTTATAGCCTTTGTTTTCAAGTCTGTTTTCTCTGGTATCAGTATTGCTACCTGATCTTCTGTCTGTTTGGTTTTTCTGTTTCCGTTTTCATGAAATATTTTTTTCATTCCTTTACTTCAACCTGTTAGTGACTTTCAATCTGAAGTGAGTCTCTTATAAGCAGCATATGTAAGGGTCTTATTTTTCTGTGCATTCAGCCACTCTATCTTTTGACTGGAGCATTTAATCTATTTACACTGAAAGTAATTATTGATGTTTGTGCGGTATTTCCATTTTATTATTCATATTTTTTCATTTTCTTTGTTTTCTCCTTATTATTCTTAAAGAAGTCCCTGTTGCATTTCTGTAACACCAGATTGGGGTGATGAACTCCTTTAGTTTTTTTTCTTGTCCAGGAAACTCTTTATCTGTCCTTTGAGGCTAAATCACACGAATGCATGTGTTCTGACAATTAAGTTTGCGAACTTTTCACTGTGTTGCACTCACATTGGCAGCACTGTACAAACAGCTCCGTAAGGTTTCATAACCTTGGTATAACAGTGTCTCTCTCACAGCGGTGTTTGTGTCTACGTGTTGTGGTGTCATGCTGAGTGATGTTCATTATTGTTGTTGCGTGCTTTTGTGTGCCATCGTGAGAATGCCTGACCTTGTATTAGAGCAACGAACAGACATTAAATTTCTTGTTAAACTTGTCAAGAGTGGAAGTGAAATCATGGACATGTTAGTCCAAGTTTATGGCAGCGATAATGCCATGAAGAAAATGGCAGTGAGCAAATGGATTAAGTGTTTTTCTGAGGAGAGGGATTGTGTCACTGATGAAGAGTGCTCAGGGCAGGCAGCAATGAGCAGAATTGAGGAAAACATTGCAAAAGTTCATCAAATTGCGCCTCAAAATCATTGGCTAACTGTGAGAAGCATAACAGACCATGTAACATCGATAGAAAAAGTTAGGAAAATCTTAGCTGAAAATCTTGGCATGAGAAATGTGTGTGCAGAAATGGTCCCAGAGCAGCTCTTGCATCACAATGCACCAGCTCACACGGCACTGTCCGTGAGGGCATTTTTAGCCAATAAACAAAAACTGTATTGAAAACTCCTCCTTACTCACCTTATCTGGCCCCCAATGACTTCTTTCTTTACCCAAAGATAAAGGAAATATTGAAAGGAAGACATTTTGATGACATTCAGGATATCAAAGGTAATAAGACGACAGCTCTGATGGGCATTCCCAAAAAAGAGTTCCAAAATTGCTTTGAAGGTTGGAATAGGCACTGTCATCTGTGCATAGCTTCCCAAAGGGAGTACGACCATAGTGATATTCAGCAAGGAAGTATGTAGCACTTTTTCTAGGATGAGTTCTCGAACTGAATTGTGAGACCTCATAGCTTTGCTTCATAGAGTAATTGAGGTTGTAGGTCCTTGATTTTCATTACTTTGTGTATTTTCTGTCAATCCTTTTTGGCCTGCAAAGTTTCTGGTGAGAATTCAGCTGATAGACTTATAGGAGCTCCTTTGTAGGTGACTAATTGTGTTTCCCTTGCTGCTTTTAGGATTCTGTCTTTGTCTTTAGTCTTTGGCATTTTAGTTATGAGTGTGTCTTGGTGTGGGCCTCTTTGGGTTCATTTGTTTGGGACTCTGCACTTCTTGGGCTACTTTCTTCATCATGTTAGGGAAGTTTTCTGTCATTATTTCTCCAAATAGGTTTTCAATCCCTTGCTCTATCTGTTCTTTTTCTGGTACAGGCATAATGCAAGTGTCGGTACCCTTGATGTTGTCCCAGAGGCCCCTTAAACTCGCCTCATTTTTATTTTATTTTATTTTTATATTTTTGTTGTTCTGCTTGGGTGTTTTCTGCTACCTTACTTTCTAAATCGTGGATTCAATCCCTGCTTCATCTAATCTACTGTTGATTCTCCATTTATTTTCTTAATAGTATTTTTTATCACTAGATGTTCTAAATTTTATGAAGTTTGAATCTATGTATTTTTTCCCATTATTTTTACTGTTCTTTTTGTCCTAAGAAACGTTTGCCTGTTTCTGGGCTGGAAGGAAATTCTCCTATTATCTGTCAGAACATTACAGTAGTTCTTTCATGTTTTTTTCTAATTTCCTTATTGATATCCTATGTGATTCCTTGGATTAAAACTGATTTTAATCATCATTTTCATGTTTTGAAATTAATCGAGACTTGTTTTATAGCCCAGTGTATGGTTTACTAGATGAATTTTTAGAAAGGTATATTATGCATTTGTTGGCTATAATGGTCTAGAGAAGTCAGATAAGATGACTGATAGTATTTCTTACATCATCTTTGTTTTTGCTGAATTTTTTTTAAGAGGTGGTGTATGATTCGTCTATTAAAATTGTTGCGAGATAGGAGTTAAAGTTGTCTACTTACGTTTTGTGAATTTGTCTTTCACCCTTTATTAGGTCAATCTTTGCTATGTATATTTTGAAGCCCTCATTGCAGCATGCACCTTGCATCTATTATAGCTCCTCACTGATATGTCCCTGTGAATATTACTAACTGTCCTTTAAAAAAAACCAAAAAACAGAAAAACATTGGAGATATTTTTTGTCTTGAAACCTACTTTATCTGGTAGTCATCTAGCCAGCCATTCTATTACTAGAATCAGCCTCCTTTTGCTTACTAAACACAGGTTCTATCTTTTCCATCCATAAACTTCCAAACTCCAAACTGAGTGTTTATTTTTGAAATAATCTCTTGTAGACAGCATATTGTTGATTCTTGTCTTTTTTTTTTTATCTATTTCTGCCTTTTAATTTGAATGTTTATATTTAATGTAATTATTAACATAGTTGGATAAAGGCCAACCATTTTGTAATTGTTTTCATTACTTGTTCACTTTTTATTTCTCTCTCTTGATGCTACTTAGTGGTTCCTCTTGATTACGGTTTATGTCCTTAATTTTTTCCATTCTACTTTGTGTTAATATTGTGCCACTCCTTTCAGAATGTAAAAATCTTGCACCTTTATAGTTTGATTTACCACCGTACTTGTAATTTTTGTTACATTTAGATACATAGGCTATAAACCCACAGCCTACAATTTTTGCTTTATCCCGTTATATATACGTTTATGACAATTAAGTTCACAAACTCATCCTAGAAAAAGTGCCACATAACTCATTACTGAATATCACTACTGTCACCTTCGAAGTATTCATTTTGGGAAGGTATGCACTGATGCCAGCACCTAGTCTACCCTTCAAAGCAATTTTGGAACTCTTTTTTGGGAATGGCCATCAGAGCTGTCATTCTATTACCCTTGATATCCTGAATGTCATCAAAATGTCTTCCTTCCCACATTTCTGTTATCTTTGAGTAAAGAAAGAAGTCATTGGGGGCCAGACTAGGTGAGTAGGGAGGGTGTTCCAATACAGTTATTTGTTTACTGGCTAAAAACTCCCTCACAGACAGTGCCGTGTGAGCTGGTGCATTGTCATGATGCAAGAGCCATCAATTGTTGGTGACAAGTCAGGTCATTTTCATCTAACTTTTTCACACAGTCTTTTCAACACTTCCAAATAGTAAACTTGGTTAACTTTTTGTCCAGTTGGTACAAATGCATAATGCAGTCTGGTATCAAAAAAGGTTAGCAACATCATTGCAAGTACTTCGCAAACTTAATTTTCAGAACTTCATATTTTAAAGAAATTTAGTGAAAAATAGTGTTGTTGTTTTCATTTTTCCCCCTAATGATTTGTCACATATTATTTCCAGAAATTATTTTTTCCAGAAATCTGAATTTCCGTTTGGTATCATTTCCCTACTCTGCAGACCTCATACGGCAGGTTTTATGGCAACAGATTCTCTTAGGTTTCTTTTACCTGAAAGTGTCTTTATTTTTACTTTTTGGGGAGAGGTTGACTTTACTGAGGTGTGGTTTATGCATAATAAACTGCGTCCATTTGGAGTGATTCAGATTGTTTTAGTGGGAGTGAAGTTACCTGAACTCAAACCCTGTCTCCTCTGTTGTGGGCAGCAGCCGAGAAACTCTTTAGTCTGAGTTGGCTGTTGGGTGTCTGTCCATCTTCCACTCATGTAGTTACAGGTCTGCCAGGTAGTTGGACACTTACATGCAGACTTGGGGCTCCCCTCCTGTTGCTCTTGAATTGTGCATCTCCTGTCTAGCTGCCGTGGTCACATTCTCTACCTGAGAGTCTTCACCCAACACATTTGCTGTTTTCTCTCTGAATTTCAAGTATCTAGTGGCCCTAACTCATAAAAAGAACAGGAAACTCACTCAGTGCTTCTCTTTTCTTGAGGTGTCTTCTCCCCTCCAGTTTCTGCTTGTTTTTGTTTGCTCTTTAGTATTTTCAGATGGTCGCTTTAATATTTTGTCTAGCGTTTGTAATTGTTATGTCAGGGAATTGACATATATGATCTATTCCTCCATGAACAGAGGCGGAACTCTTTTTATTTGTTCTTAATCTGTTCATGTGAGACTTGGGATGGCTTTTGCTATATTGGGTTAAAAACCAAGGCAGTTCACCAAACTCATGAGAAAAGACGTTTCTTAAATTCTTGATTTATGTGCTGTAACCATATACAACTTTTCATTTCATGTTAATACTACCACTGGGGTTTATTATTTTTTTCCTTCATTTTCACTGATTAGGAGATTGATACTTAGGGCAGTTAGGTTCCCAGTCACATGGCTGGCTGGTGGCACAGCTGGTATTCAAATCTCGTGTAGTTTTCTTGATTCAAGAGTGCTTATTATAATTAACACTGTATGGTGTTACTTTCTCCATGTTCTAAATTTTCCTCTAACTATATAAATTCTACCTGAAAAAATGTAGAGATATAAGAATGACAGAAAAGATGAAGTATATCATTATAAAACATACTGTGTTCTAGGAAATGGAAGTACCAGTATTACAGAGAATCACTGTACCCATCACCAGTTCTTCACAGCCTCCAGTAAAATTTAGTTCATCTGTGATGACTTCTTCTCCATCACCGATTATCCCTGCACAGTCATTAACAAACAAGGTACCAAACCATTGTTCAAATAGGGGTGATTTTTGTTCTTTCTTATTGTTTATTTTAAAATATCTAATATTCAGTTGGAAGCAGGGGTTAATTTTTGCTAATCAAACCAACAACTCAGAGTAAGAGGACAAAAGTGGAAATGCTATTTTCCTTTCTTTACTGTAACTTATAATGGGATCCACTACATTTGGAGTGTTTTCATTTCTTATGCAATGCATTAGAGAAAGCAATGATTGTAAATTTGTTTCCAAACAATGTTTTCAATGAAGATACTTTTCTTTCCATTAGAAGACATGTATGCTTTTTATTTCTCAAGTAGGATTAATACCTTTAATTCGCTCGTGAAATTTTATGCTTTTCAGTTTACTTTTACTTTTGTGAACATATAGTTATAGATGTTACTTTTCTCCATTAGACAAATATCCATCTTTAAAATAGTGTATAAAGGAAGCCAGATTGCATAGCAGTAGCTTCAGTATTTTTCAAAAGTTCAAAAGTGATTTTCAAATCTAAAAGGGAACATATTTGCCTTTGGCTTCTTAGGAATAATTAATTTGCTTAAGGCCCATTTCATTGTAAATTTCTTTTTCTAAAAAGCTGTTTTTGTATGTCTTAATAATTTTGAAAAACAGGTACAAATATCGTCTTCCAACAACACTGGCCATTCTATATCTAGAATTTCAACTCCGATTGTGCAATCTGTTCAGGGAGATGTAAGTAGTAACTGAGGAATATTTCATATGTATGGATTTTAAAGGCATAATGTATTTTTATTAAATCCAAGATGCCATTGGTGATAAAAAAATACCATTATTTTTCCTCCAATAGCAACACTAAAAATTACAATGTATTGAAACCTCGAATGAGTAAACACCTGTATATTTTCTTTTATATATGTAGACCTATGCGTATACACACATACACAAGCATGTATTGTTTTTCACATACCACTTGAAAATTAAGATGCAGACATCTTAATACCCTGGTACTTTTCCATGTACCCTGACATAGTAGGACATTCCTTTCCATACCCACAACATGGTTACTATACCATCAAAAATTAACATGATATAGTAATGATATAGTACATATTCAGATTTCCCCATCCATCGCAGACTGCCCTTTAATTGCTTATATTTTTTTCTTGGTCCTAGATCCAATTAAATTAGGACCTAGTCAATTAAATTATAATGCAGTTAATGTTTTTCTTGAATTGACTTTAACCTAGAAAAGTTTTGGGTTTTTAGGAACATATTTTGTGTTTGTTTCTTTGTAGTTAAGAAACAAATATTTTCAAAAAGAATGAGTTCAGTTAGTGTCCAGTTTATCCCACCCTTATTTGGCATGTTTATCAATTTCATATCTCGCCCTTTGTTTTTCTCTGTTTCCTTGTTTGCTGTCACCGTTCATTTTGTGGTTTCCGTGCTGCATGCCTGACATCTATACATTGTCCAAAGGTCTCATATTTTTTATTAAAAAGTGACACTTAAAACCCAGAATTGAGCATTATGTACTGCCTAAGAACATACCTAAAAAATTAAAACCATGGCTATTATGCTATGACACACCTCTCCTTATAAGAAGCATCCCAATTTTAGAGATTGTAAAATATGAAAAACTGTGAATCTTAGAACAAGTAAAACTAAATGTATTTTTGGCTTGGAATGACAAATCTCTATATTTGAGATTTGCTTAAAACTAATTTGACACTTGAAGGATCACTTTTCTCTTGACAGATTGGACTTACAATTACGGTGCCTGTTGTAAAAACAGCAGAACTTTCTGGCTCTAGTAGTAATTCAGGACCAATTACAAGTAGTTCAGGTGAGTAAAAATTTCTCATAAAATTTTACATAAAAATAGTTAGAGATATTTGATTTGTATTTCAAATTCTTTAACCTTTGGGAATTCCTATAAATGCCTTCATTTGAATGGAATTAGCTCAGAAAAGCAAACAGTAGCTAATATCAACTTTTTGACAATGCTTTTTAGTAATTAACCTCAGAGATACATAGCTCCCTAAATGTCAGTGTTACAGGTTGGTTGTGAGGGGGATAGTGACAACAGCAAATTCAACCATTGTCTTTGTTTAGTCAAAATAAGGTGACAGTGTATCATTATAAATGAACTCTCCTTCTAAGAAATTCAAGGTTTGTCTACCTGATAATTGCAGTGCATTCCATCTTTAGATTTACTGTTCAGTTCACAAGCATTTTTACGTGTCAGGGTTATGCTTGCCTCTGCAAATAGGCCTCTGTTCAGAATATGTAAACTCAAGAAATGGACATAATTGAGGGAAATAAAACAAATAATCAGATAATTAGTTCATTAATAGGATTTTGTTGTGATAGTAGTAGTTTCCTTTCAAGTGTTTGGTGTTTTGGAACTGGAGAATCATCCGGACTGAGTTACTTAAGGTCAAGAATTTTTGAGCATTTTACCAAAGAAATGAACAGCAAATGCAAGGGTACAGAAACAAGAGAAAAAGCATGACATAGTTTGAAAATTGCAAATAGTTTGTCAAGAGTTTGAGACGTAGTTTTAAATTCTAAAAATTCTTGAATGCTATACTAAAGAATTGAAAGTTACCGTGAATGCAGTAGGAAGACGTTGAGTGATTTTTTTATGGGGGTGAGGTAGCTGCAGTGACAGAATGTGTTGAGTGAGGGACATCAGGTATGTTCTTTTGCCCCATCCAGAAGTGTTTATTTGACTATGTGCTGAGGTGGGGGTGTTTGTCTTTGGATGATGTAGAAGATAGAACATAGATTCTGAGAGTGGCACAAAGTGAGATTTGACAGGTGTGTTTGCAATCCTATTTTTCTTTGAAGGCAACAGCTCTGCTTAAGAAAATGTAACAAGTACATTTCAGGTGTAATCTTTGCACAAAGTTTTTTTTTTTTTCTTTAATGTAAGTTTAAATTCAAGAGGAATGAATCTATTCAATTACTATTTCCATGTCTTGTTCTTGAGAAAAGGCCTTTAAAATCCTTCTCAATTTTTATTAATGCTTTACTAATGTTAGTTGAATGAGTAACGATTTGTCAAACAAGTTTTGTGTTTCAATACATCTGGGGAAATTCCCAGATTTTTAAGGCATTAGGAGTGACATATATATAATGGTGATAATTGTGTATTCTCGCTTTGACACCCGATTCTCACCACATCTGTCATTAAGAAGCTGATTGAAAATGTGGAAGTCATGATTAACTACTTTGTGACAGCAGCAAAATTTTCCAATATGTTCTTTATCCATCATTTTGAGTACACTTCAGGGCATCCTTACAATTAATCTTAAATTACTAAACGCAATTTAATTTTGATTATAAAGGAAGGTAGAATATGATAAAGTGATGAAAGCGTATGTTTCCTTTCACATTGATATGAGAGGTAAGTCTGGTGTTTTGCATATTTTTGTTATTGAGGTGAAATAGACATAAGATACAATTAATTGTTTTAAAAGACTAATTCAGTGTGATTAAGTATATTCTCAATGTTGTGCAGCCACCACCTCTGTCTACTTCCAAACATTTTTATAACTCCCAAAGGAAACCTGTATCCATTCAACAGTTGCTTTCCATTTCCCCTTCCCCACAAATCCTGTCAACCACCCATCTGTGTTTTGTTTCTGTGTATTGCCTATTCTGGAGGCATACCGTGCCATTTGTTGCTTGTGGCTCACCCACTTTGTATTATGTATCAGTCCTTCATTCCGATTATGGCTGAATAATACTCCATTGTATGGATATACTAAAACTCCTCTGTGCATCCATTGATGGACTTGGGCTATTTCCACCTTTGGGCTGTTGTGGACAGCGCTGCTGTGAATATGCAGGTGCATGTATTTTTTTGAATACTGGGCCCAGTAGTTTCAGCGTATATCTAGGGATGGAGTTAAAGGGTCAGATGGTAGTTGTATATATAATTTTCTGAGGCACCACAAAACTGGTTTTCTCAGCAGCTGGCTTATTTACATTCCCATTTGGAATATATGTTGGTTCTAATTTCTTCACCTTCTCACCACATTTATTATTTTTCTATTTTGTATTATAACTGTCCTAGTGGTTGTGAAGCAATGCTTTATTGTGGTTTTGATTCACATTCCCCTAGTGATCAGTGGTGTTGAGCCTGTTTCCATGTGCCTGTTAGCCCATTGTCTATCTTCTTGGGGAAAAGTGTGTTCAAGTTTATTGCCCATTTTTAAATTAGTTTGTCTCTTTGTTGCTAGATGCAAGCATTTTTGATAGTGTGGATACTATGTCCTTATCAGACATATGACTTGTAAGTAATTTCTCCAATGCAACGGATTGTTTTGATACTGTCTTCACACTTTCTTGGTAATGTCCCTAGATTCACAGAGTTTTATGATTTTATTGAAGTTCAAATTTTGTTTGGCTTTTTCTTTTGGTGTCATATCTAAGAATCCATTGCCAAAATTCCACCATCATGAAGACATACCTCCTAAGTTTTCTTCTAAGTGTGTTACTGTTTAGTCCTTATATTTAGATCAGTTATCCATTTTCAGTTAACTTTTGTTCATGGTGTGAGGTGTAAGGGTAGGCAGGATTTTTTGGTAACTGCTTTTTAATTGGTGTTACTGAAGAAGAAAAACCTGGGTATTTATATTTTATGATAGAGCATTTCAAACATTCTCAGAAGTGTAATGGTCGACTGAATCCCCAATACTCATTACTCAGTCTTTGATGTTCTCTTTAAATAGTACCATTTCATCTGCAAATAATGACAGTTTTACTTTGTTTGTTGGTTAGAGACCTTTTATTTGTTTTTCTTGTCTGCTTGCTCTGGCTAGGACTTCTAGTGCTATGTTGGATAAAAGGGTGAAAGTGGGCATCCTTGTCTTGTCCCTGATCTTAAGGAGAATGCTTTTACTTTTTCCTTGTTGAGTATGATATTAGTTGTGGGTTAGCCATATATATGTGGCTTTTCGTGTGTTGAGATGTGTTCCTACTCTTCCACATTTGCTGAGAGTTCTTATCATAAATGGATGCTCAATTTTGTCAAAGGCTTTTTCTGTATCTATTGATATGACCATATGATTTTTATTTTTCATTCCCTGTATGTGTTGCATAATGTTAACTGATTTGAGGATATTGAACCAACCTTGCATAGCAGGAATGAATCCCACTTGATCGTGGTTTATGATCTTTTAATATATTGTGGAATTTGATTTGTTAATATTTTTTGGAGGATTTTGGAATCTTATCTTCATTAGTGATACCTGGCTTTAGGTTGTTGTTGTTGTTTTTGTTGTTTTGTGTTTTTAATGCTTTGTCTGGTTTTGGAATCAAGGTAATGTTGGCATTATTAAATGAGTCAGGAGGCTTTTACCTTCTTGGATTTTTTAGAATATTTTGAGGAGAATAGGTGTTAACTGTTTTTTGAATGTTTGATAAATTTCACCGGTGAAGGCATTTGGTCCATGACTTTTATTTGTTGGGA
Organism: Rhinolophus sinicus; assembly: GCF_036562045.2. Classification (NCBI taxonomy): domain Eukaryota; kingdom Metazoa; phylum Chordata; class Mammalia; order Chiroptera; family Rhinolophidae; genus Rhinolophus; species Rhinolophus sinicus. The sequence goes on along the minus strand of NC_133756.1, from coordinate 61,868,032 downwards.
GCTTGTTGATTACTGATTTGATTTCATCTATTCAGATTTTCTGTTTCTTTTTCAGCCTTGGATGATTGCATGCTTGTAGGAATTTATCCATTTCTTGCAGATTGTCCACCTTTTTGGTGTTTAGTTGCTTGTAGTATTTTCTGTGTTGTGTGTGTGTGTGTGTGTGTGTGTGTGTGTGTGTTTCTGTGGTGTCTGTGGTCACTTCTCTTACATTTGTGAAATTATATTTGGGTCATCTCCCTTTTTTACTTGGTCAGTCTTGTTAATTTAAAGTTTTAATAAAAGTGTTGTTAATTTTGTTTATCTCTCAAAGAAACCAGCTCTTGTTTTCATTGATCTTTTGTTGTGTTTTTCAGTCTCTATTTCATTTATTTCTGCTCTGATCTTTATTATTTCCTTCCTTCTACTCACTTTGGACTTTGTTTGCTCTTCCTTTTCTAGTTCCCCTACGTGTAAAGTTAGACTATTTATTTGACATTTTTCTTATTTCTTGAGGCAGGCTTGCATAGCTATGAATTTTCCTTTTAGGACTGCTTTATCTATGTTGTTGTATTTTTGTTTTCATTTGTCTCAAGGTATCTTTTCATTTCTTCCTTGATATAATTGTTGGCCCATTCATTGCTTAGAACCATATTATTTAGCTCCATGTGTTTTTCATTTTTTCTTATAATTAATATCTAGTTTCACACCGTTGTGGTTAGGGAAGACACTTGATATGAATTCAGTGTTCCTAAATTTATTGAGAATTGTTTTGTGGCCTAACATGGACTATCTTGGTAAATGTTCCATGTGCACCTGAAAGGAACGTATATTATGGTGCTTTGGGGGGAAATCCTCTAAAAATGTCAATTAAATCCATCTGGTCAAGTGTGTCATTGAAAGCCTCTGTTCCCTTGTTGATTTTCTGTCTGGAAGATTTGTCCATTTGTGTCAGTCGAGCGTTAAAGTCTCCTACTCTGATAGTGTCACCGTCAATGTCTGCCTTTATGTCATTCAGTATTTGTTTTATCTATTTAGTTGCCCCTATGAAGGGTGCATAAACGTTTACTAGGGTGATGTCCTTTTGTTAGATTGATCATTTTTATTATTATGTAATGTCCTTCTTTGTCTCTCATTAGACTCTTCATTTTAAAGTCTACTTTGTCTGATATAAATATCATTTCCCCAGCATTTTTTTCCATTTCCATTTGCATGAAATGTCTTTTTCCATCCCTTTACTTTCAGTCCGTGAGTGAATTTCAATCTGAGGTGGGTTTCTTTTAAACAGCATATGTATGGGTTCTGTTTTCTTATCTATTCAGCTACCTTATGTCTTTTCATTGGAGTATTTAATTCCTTTACATTCAATGTGATTATTGATAGGTACATAGGTATTGCCATCTTGAGTCATATTTTTTATCTTCATCTGTTTTTTTCCTCCTTTCTTCTGCTTAGAGACATCCTTTTCACATTTTTTTTTAAGATTGGCTGGGTCATAATGAATTCTTTACCTTTTTCTCCTCTGGGAAGCTCTCTGTCTCTTCTTCAGTTTTAAATGATGGCCTTCCTGTGTACAGTAGTCTTGTTGTAGGCCTGTGTTTTCCCTTAACTTTGATTATTTCCTTGAACTCTCTTCTGGCCTGCATATCTTCTGTTCAGAAATCAGCTGACAGCCTATGGTAACTCCCTTGTAAGTAATGGGTTATCTTTCTCTTGGCTTTTGGAATCTTTCCTTGTCTTTAACCTTTGCCTTTTTTATTCTGCTGTGTCTGGGTTTGGGTTTCCTCTTTTTTGGAGTTCTCTGTGCCTCCTGGTCTTGTATATCTATTTCCTTCACCAGGTTAGGAAAGGTTTTAGTCATTATTTCTTCAAATAGGTTCTTGACCCCTTGCTCCCCCTTTTTCCCCTCTGGTGCTCTTATGATGTAAATGTTGTTAACACTTGATGTTATCTCACCGGTCCCATAAAAAATCTTTGTTTTTTGTTGTGGTTGTTCTGATTGGGTGTTTTCTGCTTCATGGTCTTCTACATTGCTGATTCAGTTGTCTGCTTCATTTGATCTGTGCTTGATTCCTGCTAGTGTAGTGTTCACTTCACTTATTGTATTTTTTATTTCTGAGTGGTTCTTTCTTATGCTTTATACGGCTGTCTTTATGCTTCTTGTATCTTTGTTGAAATTCTCACTGTGTTCCTTAAGCATTCTTACAACAAGTGTTTTAAACTCTACTCTGGAAGGTTGGTTTCTTCCATTTCATTTAGTTCAGTTTCTGGAGGTTTCTCCTGTTCTTTATTTGGGACATGTTTCTTTGTTTCTTCACTCTAGCTGCCTCTCTGTGTTTGCTTCTGTGTATTAGGTAGATCTGCTATGTCTCTCAGTCTTTTCTCGATGACCTATGTAGTATGTGTGCTGTGGTTTTATGGCACAATGTCCCCGATCACCTGTGTGTGTGTTCCAAGGTTTCCCTTGAGTGTGTTCTCCTGTTGTAGGTTAACCTGCATTGCTTTTGTTGCTTCAGTGGTTGGAACTGACTCCCAGGTTGACTGATTGTGAGGATTGGCTATGACCATAGTGAATGAACTGCTTTCTGGTGGCTGACCACTGAGAGGGGGAATCTATGCTGTGGGCTCTGTGTCTGTTGATACCACCTCTTAGAGTGTGCCACTTGTGGGGCTAACCAGGTAATGCTCTGGTGTGGTCTGAGGCTGGTCTTGGTATGTTTTGTGTGGTGTTTCTTTACAGGGGTTCCTGTGTAGGCCCATTTCAGCATTGCCTGGTACTGGCTCGCAGTTCCCTGGTAGGATTCCCAAAGCTATATGTATTTGGCTCCTGCCAGTACTGGACTTGGAGGTGTGTGGGCATGGCTCGCTGTGAACCGAGGAGAGCTGCCAAGAGTAGTGGTCTGGGACAGCTTAGCAAAAGGCCCAGGGTCCCATAGGCCTGTTTCCATCTGCCAGCTACCCACAGGGCTCATCCTTTGAGAGAGCCTTCTTATGTGTGAAGGCTAGATAGTGTAGCAGAAGTTGAGAGTGCCGTTGGTGATGCAGCACTAGCTCTGTGTGGTGGAGATTCTACCAGATCAATGCTGTCTGAGATTTGGCTCTTTGATGGAGATTTCCAGAAAAGATGGATCCCTCCTGTAGGTAACACGTGAGGCAGTGTCCACAATGAGATAATACCTGCTGTGCCTCCAGCCCTCACTCAGAAGCCATATATCTAAGTCTTTTCCTGTATATCTCTGGCACCTCTCAAGTTGTCACCCCTCTTTGGGATACAAAGTGAATGTGTCTGTGCATAAGCCCTTTAAGAGGACATCTGGGTTTCCGCCTGCCTACTGTCTCACAGAGTGAGCCAACAGTGTCCTGGCTCTGTGGGAAGTCCTATTCCTGGCACAAGAACCCTGGGCTGGGGAAGCCCAGTATGGGGCTGGGTCACCTTCCTCTTCTGGAGGGGACCTTCTCCAGTGGGGTGTCTGTCCCAGTATTCTACCTCTATCTGTGAGCTTGGGGTCAGCCGGTTTCATGTCTCTGCCCTTCCTAGCAGTCTCAACGTGGCCTCTTCTTTATATCCTTAGCTATAGTGTTTCTGTTCAGTTAGTCTTCAGATGATTGTTGGAGTTTGTTGTTCTATAATTTATTTAGTGTGATCCTGTCATGCAGGAGGTATAGCATTTACCTAATTCGCCATCTTGGACCCTTCATAACAATGTTTTTAAGAATGATTTTTGTGGCTGTACAGCATTCCATCATGTTAGTGTTCTGTAAAGTATATAACTAGCCTCGCATTGAGCATTTATCATCCAGGTTGTCAACGTAACTGAAGGATATTTTCAGTCATAGGGTGAATTTCTAGAAATGAAATAACTTGCTTAGCTGAATGTGTTTTTTAAGGTTTTTGACCAATATTGTAAATTTCTGTGTATTCGTTATATATTTCATTCAATGTATCATCCGTTTTAGCTAGTTGCCATTCCTTCTTCGGTGTTTCAGCTTGGTTTTCTTGATTCCCAGTAAAATTATTTGTGTAATAATTATAGCTTCTATTTTTTGTCTGTCGAAGGAGAGATGGACAGTGTGGGAAATAGTATTTTTACTTCCTTGTAATGGCAACTTAACCCTGTTCTTTTAAATTTGTTCACTTTCTTTGAATTACAGTGACTTTTTCCATAATGGTTTAGAATTTCATCCAAATTATCTTTGAAAGTTCTTTTTAATACACTTAACTTGAGTCCAGTGCTCTTTTTGACATAATATTTTTCATAATTAAAACAAATACAGCTCAAGATAACATTTCAGTGAAGAGTTCAAGCTGTAAGAAACAGCTAGGTGAAGATCGTGGAAGCCCTTTTAGACCTGCTATAATCTTGAAAGAAGGAAGTGTCCTAGATGTTTTAAAAAACCCTGGTGAGATAATGGCTACCTTTGAGATACTTTGAAATTTTAAATATAAACTCATGATCTTATTTAATGTCATTTTTGGTATACATTAGACTTTTTAAAAATTATGGCTAATTTCATAGGCAATTGACTCTGAATGTAGATGTAGTCAGATGTACTCATTTTGAGGGAAATATCTTAGAAACTATTTCTTTAGAATTCAAAGACTTTGCACGATAATGAAATCTCTGAGGGGAAAGATAAAAGGAGACTATGAAGCAAGTATAGAATAAGACAATGAATTACATATTAATAGAGACAGTCTAGCATAGAATAAAAATAGTAGGTAATAATTTGAAGTCAATGACTAGAAATCCTCAAATAGGAATATGTTTTCAGTATGAAAATGAAAGAGGATAGTCACAAGTTCAATTGTGATGTGTACTGTAAGAATGTAGTAGTGTTTCTAAGAGAATCTAGTAGCTCAGGGAGTTTAGGCCTAGTAGATATGTTCATATATAATTGAATAGGAATTTCAAAGTAAGGTTGACTTCTACAGCATGATTTAGAAGAATTACATTTTTTCAGTCTAGTCCTCTCATTTTATAAGTGAGTATATTGCCTGTAGAAGTTTCAGTAATTCAGGTGATTTTATGCAGATACAGTAGAACTCCTGAATGCCCATAGTAGAATGAACCAAGTAGTAGGTAAGCATCAAATTCGTATAGTTTATCTACATATAAGTTCCACTTTGCATTCATAATGCCCATTCCTCTCCCCTTTTAACTTTTTTTAAATATTAAAATTTTTGAGTCATATGTTCTTTTGAGGGGAAAAATTGGGAAAATCTGAAAAAGTGAAAGAATAGAAATCTATAATACTTTGACATGGTTAACATTTTGCCAACCTTAGGGACTCAAATTAATGGTTAACAAACTACTACACTGATCTCTTAACAGCCTTCTATGTCTTCTTCCCCTCCGCTTTTCTTTTCCTGTGGTGATAAAGGCTGAAGAAACGGGTCTCTGAATTTGTTGGTATGAGTGAAAGAAAAGTTAATTAGCTCAAAGTAAAGGATTGAAGTGTCATTCCCACAAATAAAGTGTAATTTCAGTGTATCCATTCAATGATAGCAGTTTTTGGTAGCACAAAAACTTTTTTCTTCCTGTTATTCCATGGTTCTACATAAATACCTTAGTTGTCTAAATACACCTTTTCTGGTTATACCATGTGTAACAATGTGAAAGGCTCTGAGATTATAAGTGTAGAGTCACTTGAGGCAATTCTGTTGGAATCACTGTTTGGTCACGGTGTGTACGCATGGATTTGAGTAACATGAGCTTGTGCTCATTAGGATTGACCGGGTCTTAATAATTTTCATATTGCTGGGACTTGGACTTACCAGGTGGTTTGATACATGGCTGTTGGAATTGGTTATCATATTTGTCACTGAACTGTTACTATTGTAAAGGTCTATAGAGTTTAATAGAATTAAAAATAATTCTTTCTACTCTGTTGTATTTTTAAGGGACATCTGTACCTTGACCGTATCTACACAACTCAGCTGGTTTGACCAAAAGTAGAGGATACCACAATAGTGGATTATAACTGGATAAAATTCAAAGATAAGAGATACTGGAGTTATTTTATATAGCCACTTGAAAGGAGAGACAGATGAGGGAAAAAAGCTATAAATATACTGTATGTAGATCAGACATCAGGAAGGCAAAACATAGTGTAGGAAAAGTAGATGACAGTAGCATAGGTCAGTACATTACTACAAATTAAAGCCTAAACTTAGGTATTGGTTGAATTATAATAAGTAGAAACTTTGAGAGGAAGAAAGTGATATCTTATAAATAAAGCATCTGTCATAGATTTTAATTAGGTCTAAGTGTCAGTTGTTAATTATGTGATGAATAAATAGTACTCGGTGAAAACCACCTCTTTAGTACATAATGGATTGTAATAAATCAGCAATAAGGTCGATATGTTTTTCTCCTAGTAATAACATTTCAGTTAATGTTTTGATAGGAAAGCCTTCCCTACCTTATTCTTTTCACTCCTCTTTCCCCCCACGGTAGGTTTCACATCACCAAAGACAGATTCTCTTGAGGCTCAGCCTACCACCACAGACGCTGTTGTATACACAAGACCAGCAATAAGTAGCTTTTCTCCTGGTGGAATGAGGCTTTCAGAAAGTTTAAAAGCTAGATCGCCGTGGCAGTGTGACATTTGTCTACTCCCGAACAAAGTTACAGACAACAAGTGCATCGCCTGTCAAGCAAGGAAATTTCCACCAAACACTTCTGCTCAGCAGATTGGAATTAGAACACCAAGTGGAAGTGGCAGAGCAACTCTTTGTGCACTGGAGACAGGTTTGGGAGACAAATTTAAACCAGTGGTAGGAACTCGGGATTGTGATACCTTCTTAGTGCAAAATCAACTGGAAGTGATAAAATGTGCAGCTAGTGAAACACTGAAATCTGCAACTGGTATTAAGCGAGTCCTTACATTGCCAGTGGCTTCAGAAAGTGCTGTAACCGTGGCCTCTTCATCTTCAGGCTGCACTGTGACCACTGGTGCCTTAAGAAAGAAATTCAAAAGGCCTGTGAGGTCTTGGCAATGTCCACTGTGCTGTTTATATAATAATGCTGAAGACGAGAAATGTGTGTCCTGTATGTGTGAAAAACCAGGTATGTTTTTAACCATTCGGAAGGATTTTGCTCATTACTTCAGTAGAAAATTTTACTTTATTCTCTGTCTAACCACTAAGAACACCTGAATATTTTAAATGTTTTGGATGAGCATTTCCTCATGCATCTTAAGTTTTCTAATCCATCCTGAGGTTAAAATGATATTCTTGGGGCTAGATTTGCAAGTTATGATAGGACAGGCTGTGTGTTAATCAGCCTACCATATATTTCCTCTTTGTATGCATTCTTATCTGAAGTTTCTTATTCTTCATGATCATTTTCATATAATATTTGTATAATTATATATAATGATATAGTGATTTAGTACAGATACATGATGAAATGGACACTAAAAAAAACATGATATGAGCATCCTAGCATTTATGTGTAGTTTAATCTCTACAATAACAAGCTCTTGAGTTATTACCTTAAAACCCTGTCTGAACACAAGGGCTGAGCCATATTTCTAATTCCTACCTGACATCTCCATGACAATGAGATTTCAGAATCTTCATTCTGAATTATCTTTCTCTTCCCACCTGACACCCTTCTCCCCTAAAAAAGAAAAAATAATAATAATAAGGAAGCCCTGATGCATGTGGGACAGTGAAATTAATTGTGAGTTGAAGGGAGAATAAAACTTTGATTGAATTGTGAGACACAAGCAAAGGAAGCTCATACATGTATTAATGACTTTGAACTCATCCTGTGAAAGATGAGCCATCTTTTTAAGTAGAGGAGTGATGTGGTCAAACTTGTATTTTGATAAGTCACTTGGTAGCTTTTTGAAGCACAGATCTGGAGGTGACAAAATTTGGAGACCAGTGCACAGATTAGGAAGTTGTGTGGATGATACAGGCAACGATAATGGTGATGTGCGCGAAGGAAATCACATAAGGGTGAGGATGTAGAATAAGGTGTAGTGGAAGACATGTTGATTCAAGCTGCTGACATTGACTTTCAGATACACGTGAGGCCTTTGGATATACTGATAATGGACCCTCGGGTCTAGAGGTACAAACCTGGGAGTCATTAGCCATGCTTTTTGAATACATCATGGGAATAAAAGTGACGGAAAGTGAGTGAGCAGAGTGAATAGGAGAAGACAGCCTGAAACTGAGGTCTGCTACCTTCAGGAAGTGGCAGCAATAAAACTTTGGAACAATTAATTTTTTAAAGGACTAGCCACACAGGAATATCATGCCACTGGTTGCTTCTTGGATGGATGGATTTAAGGGACCAAGACCAGACGTCTCAATAAGAAGACTCTTATTCAAGAAATAAGGGGAGCTTGAACTAGAATAGCAGCAGATGGCTAATCAGGAAAAGAGAATGAAGAAAGTTTCAGAAATATGTCAGGGAAGACAACCCATCTAGATGAATTAATCAGGTGAATAGTGGAAAGAGACCATGGGGTTGAAGCTCAGAAGTATGGATTGTAGGCACAAGTCAGGAAACTGTTTTGTTGGTGATTAAAATCATCCGAGCGGATGTGAGCTGGTAAGATGAGTAGTGCACCAAAGGTGGAACCTCAGGGAACAATTTTATTGGCCAGATGGAAGAGAACATACCAATAAAACTGAGAGCTCAGGTAATAGGAAGAAGTGATAGCAGCTAGAGATAATTTAGATAAGTGGGAGTTCCAGAATGAATGGCTCCCATATAGTGACTTGAGAGTGAGCCAGCGTGCTCCGTTTTCTGTCAATCATGCCATGTGACCCACCCTGTAATGTGACCAGCCCTGTCTCTACACAGTACTAGAACTGACACATTATTAGAAGTTTTTCAAAAGTCTTCAGGAAGGCAGATGGATTCACGATCATCATATAACAATCAGTAGCCTTTCTCCAAATCAGCACTAAATAGTTAGACAACATATCTTATTTGTATTTTCTAACATTTCTCTTTTATATTGTGTAATAGCTATAGAACCTGTCACATGCTGACATAAAGACATATTTAACACTTGTTCCTGAGTGAGAACATTCCTCTCCCTCCCAGTTTCACCCTAATATAATTTTGGTTCGTAGAAGGATTTTTATGGAACTTGGCAAGCAGAGCTACTTCTAAAACTCATATGGAAGGGAAAATGCACAAAAAATCTTGGGGAGAGGGGCAGGCACACAGACAGATTTGACTTAGTAAGTAGCAAACCATACTGTAAAGCTACACTAATTAAAACAGTCTAGTCACAATAACTGTACAGGAAACAAATGCACATATATTTAGAATTTAATATGTCATGAAGGTAGAGTTAAAAATTAGTGCACAGAGAATGCATTTATCAATGAATGCTGCAGAGGAAATTGGCTCTCATTTTGACCAGTTGAAGTCATAAGCCTGCCAACAGAAATTGCAAAATCAAATTGACTAAAGTAAAACCATCTGCCCCTATGTGAACTTGCTATCCAAACACAGTATTAGGTTAGGTTTCCATCTAAGGCATATGTTTATTTCTATTAATCTGAGGGATGAAGGTTTTCCTGTGTAAGACAGAAAATCCATAAGCCGTAAAGGAAGAGATGGATGTTTGTGATTATACCCACATTTAATAGAGCAGATGCCCATTTGATGAATGTGTATAAAAAAGAGTTGTTTTCTAATGAATTCTTAGATTGTAGGGTAGGAAAAAATGCTTTCTCCGATTACTTGTTAAAGATTTTTGTTTGTTTCTTAATTTCTGTTAGTCCAGAACAAGGTTCTGCAAAGCCTGATTTTAGTTTCTTGAACATTTCCTCTAATTCAGGTCCACCAGCTACTTCAGCTACTGGCAGCATATTTGGCAGTTCCACATCCTCCTCCAGGGCGGCGGTGGCTGCCTCTGTGTATGGACAGGCCAGCAGTGAGGGCAGCTCGGTCTTCAGCAACTCTGCCAGATCCATTATGTCTCAGTCTCTGCTGTTCACTAAAGAGAGCAAATCGGCAACCACCTCCAGGAAGGGTACAGCTGTTACCCCGTGTGACTCTGGTGCAGGAGGCGGCAGTAGTAATACTGCAAGGTCTGGTTTCAACTTTGGAGCTGCAACCACGCCTAGCGCTGCAGGTACTTTTACCAAAGAAAAACATACCCATGCATGTTGTGCTTGGATTGCCTTTAGTTATAAGTATGTCAACTCTTAGAAATAATGCAGCAAGTTATCACAAAATAGCATGGGTGCCCTTAGGTCATGCATATCCACGATGGTGGAGTTATTCGCCATGTGACACAATGTATATTTTGGTTCAAATTTGATATAATTAACTGTTGGAAGCAGTTTTTTCTAATCTCAGCAACAGCGTTATCTTTCGTTTTTCCATGAGTGTTGTTTGCAATGCTAGTCATAAGTAACCAGACACTGGGGTTTATTTTATTAGACATTAGACCTCATTATGCAGTATATTCATGATTACAGCATTAGCTGATTCCTGCCATGTGCTAAATTTCTGATACGAGATCAGCTGTTGTCTTAGATATATTCCTTTCATTTAAAAAATTTGACTGCGAAGGTCAGAGGTCTTGTTATAGAAGTTTTTGTTTCTATAGACTAGGTTTTATTAAATAGTGGTAGAGAGAATTGTGTTCCTACAATTCTTAGAATCATCACTCAAAGCTTGGTAGCATTTGTTTCACGTGGTAAGAGTTTGAAATTAAGATTGAAATTTGCTTTTGAGTTAATGGAGATTTCTTGAGGATTATCTATCTCATTTTAGCTGCCGTGGTGATTTAAGTGTTTATTTGGGCCTCTAGGTTACTCGTTTATCGTGGACCGTGGACCCTCAGCACCACCGGCCAGTCCATCATTTGGTGTGAACCAGACCCCAACATTTGGACAAAGTCAAGGTGCCAGCCAGCCAAATACCCCAGGTTTTGGATTTGTATCATCTGGAACATTATTTTCTGCTGGTTCTCAGGCCATACCACCTGCTATTTGGAGAACATCAAGCAGTGGCCAGGCTGTGTTAGGACAACAGCGTGGTCAGTCTGCATTTTACTCTGGAACAGCTCCTAATTCTAGTGAGTGTGTAGTAGTGATGTGGTTTGTATCCGTACTCAGGTTTGTATGCCTCATGTACAGTTTTATTCTTTGACCTTTGAAACCATTCATGTCCTTTTTCTTTTTTTTTTCCATTGTCTCTTGTACTTGGCAGAATATAGAGGTGTGTGTTTAGTCTTACCTATGAACCACATTCCCAACTTTGACATAACTTTAAGCATTTTTAAGGCATTGAAGCATTTGATTAAAATGTAGTTATTTCTTAGTGACACCAATGTGTACTAGTAATCACATTCTCCACAACCATACCTGTCTTACTGAAGAAAGTCCTGGATAAAGTGGTGGAAAAATCATTAAGTTGATTAAATCTTGGCCCTTGAGTTCACATCCTTTTTTTAATAAACTTTTATTTTTAGAGCAGTTATGTTCACAGCAGAAGTGAGCAGAAAGTATGGAGAGGTCCCATATTCCCATTGTCCCCACACAGGCATAGTGTCCCCAACTAGCAGCATTCCTGACTAGAGCAGTGCATTAGCTACAGTTCATGAACTTATATCAAAACATCGTAATCACCCAAAGTCCCTATTGTATATTAGGATTCATTCTTGGTGTTACACATTCTGTGGGTTTTGATGAATGTACATGGACATGTGTCCACCACTATAATTTCATAGAGTAGTTTCACTGCCCTAAAAATCCTTTGTGCTCCACCTAGCCCTCCTGCCCGACCTCCTAACTCCTGGCAATCACTGATCTTCTTGCGTTTTCCAGAATCTCATACAGTTGGAATTATACAGTATTTGGCCTTTTCAGATTGGCTTCTTTCACTTGGTAATGTGCATTTAAGGTTCCTCCATGTCTTTTTATGGCTTGATAGCTCATTTTTTTTAGCACTGAATAATATTCTGTTATCTGGAGGTACTATTGTTTATTATCCATTTACCTCCTGAGGGACATCTTGGTTGTATCCAAGTTTGGGCAATTATAAATAAAGCTGGTATAAACATTGAAAAATTGATTAATTAAATAATTAGATAATTAATTAATTAAATGCAGTTATTTCTTAACTATAATTTAGGTTCTGGATTTATTCAATCCCACTTCTCCCCACCCGACTTTGGGGCACTCTAGCCTAGATTTCAGCTGTAGTGTTTTCTGATCCTCTCTGTGATTGGATTTATCTGTGGAATTTATACCCCATTTCTAGTTCCCATGCTGGGACAGTCCAGCCACGTTGTCTCATGACACTTTCTATGTGATGTGCTCGCCTTTTCACTTGTGTCTTTCAATCTGAGGTGGGTCTCATGTATACAGCACATGTATGGTCATTTCCAGGGAAGGTTTCATGAAGAGGTAGACAGCATTGCGTTAGCAAAGTCTGTGGCTGCATATTACTGATGATACCTGTACCTGTATGCCATCTGCCAGAAACTGCCTTGAGAGTCCATTACTGAATCATCAATGAAAAAGGCAAATTAGGCAGTGAAAAATGCAGTTAAGTTTGATTTTCTCCTGTTTCTGTTCAAATTCTAGAGTTACTAAAGATTCACATCTGGAAATGGTTCTGCTGTTTTTGTAATACTGTTATATAATTATTTGGTACAGATTATGGTGACATGGATGCTAAAAGAAATTCCAGCACCCTGGAATTTTATGTGTAGTTTTCTGTCTTCAATCAGAAGTTCTTGAGTGATTAGTCTAGACCCCTGGCTGAGCCATATTTCTAATTCCTACAGGACATCTCCATGACAATGAGATTTCAGAATCTTCATTCTGAATTATGTTTCTCTTCCCACCTGACACCCCTCCTCCCATAAATAAATAAATAAATAAATAAATAATAAGGAAACCCTGGTGCATGCAGGAAAGCGAAATTAATTGTGACTTGAAGGGAGAATAAAACTTTGAGTCAGTCATTGAATTGTGAGACACGAGCAAGGTTAGCTCATACATGTATTAATGAATTCTGAAGTTGTCCTCTGAGAGATGTATTTTGATAAATCACTTGGTGGTGTTATGGAGAATAGATTTATTTATTTTTCATAATGGAACAAAATAGAATTTTGCTAATATCCCTAAGGAAATTAGTGCATTCTATATATAAATCAGAGATTACCCACTTCTGACCGCTCTGCTCCTGAGTGCCACCATTTATTCCCTTAAATTGAGGGTCACTATTTTGGTCCAGCACCCCAAAGACATCTTTTCAAAAAATGTGAAATTTACAAAAGTATTTCTTGTATTACAGAAATGTGGGCTTATGGTGATTTTTAAAAATTGTTGTAGTATTTTTGTTATTTTGGTTTTAATAAGTTGTTTTGACACTGTTACAGTGTGAAAACTTTTTAAGTAATAAAGTTTGACTTTTGTTCTCACCTGACATGACTTAGCATGTGGGCCCAGAAATAACAAGTTTTTACTTTAACTTTGGGTCTTGCTGTGCTTGATTTTTCCTAGAACTTTCCACTTAGGGCCATCTTTCTCCCATGTACACTATAATTCCCAGGACTGGATTCCATAATAAACCAGATCCTGTGGGTCCCTTAGGAAGAGCCCCAGGGTGGGGTCCCTGAGGGTTCATGGGGACAGGAGCTTGAACTCACTGGCCTCTGCATTCCAGGGGAGCAGGATCACGACCCTTCCGTGAAAGGCAGCCAGCACTTCGTCCGCAGGACTCAGCACCTTTCTGCGAGGTCGCCCTGAGACAGCACCAGCCTCATCTTTCAAACAAGCTGCAGCCCAGCGGGACCTCAGACCAGTGTGCAGATGCCATGTGCTTCCTGGGCCAGCTCCTTTCCCCTCCTGAGCAGGAACTAGCAAGGTGCATTGTCACCTCGGTAAATCTACAGCTTCTCACTTCTTCCAGAAAGCCACAGAACCTAAAATCCTGGATTAATGAAGTGGCGATATTTTTCTTTTCCCTTGTAATATAGACCATTCTGTAGAAACCACCACAATTTCAAACAAACTTATGCAGTTTTAATCAGTTCTTACTGTAGAATCTGGAGTCGATACCCTATTTGTGTTTCTAATAAATAATATATATTATGTATATGAAATGTGTGTCTATAGTATGTCTGTTCGGAGACAGACCAGACTGCGCATTAAAATGCAGATAATAGTGCTTCGTAGAAATTCATAAGGTAATAGACTTTGTTACAAAGTAGCTTGGGTGACCGCTGCAAAAGGAGTGTATTGCCTGAGAATGAGGTTGCAAATCTCTCTTTGCAGAAGAGGTTATAGATGCTGCTCTGTGTAACCAGAGATCCTACATAGGACTGAACGATTTTGCTGTCCACTCGTGTTTTATGTGTACATGTACTTTGACTGCAAGTTTGGTGTCATACTCCTCTTGTCCACCTGGCCAAGCGCTGCCATTCTGTCCTGTTTCCTAAGCACACTGAAAAATCTCACAGCTGTGTTCTTTGGTCTTCTACTTGGCCTGCCACCTGCTGGCTTGCCATTGGATTATTACGCCTGACAGTGACTGGGGCTCTGCCTCCAGCATTTCTGGCGCTTTGGTTCAACCCAGGATGCAGGTAGAGTGGGGAGAGCAGTATTACTGTAAAAACACAAGACATACCAAGGCTTGCATTAGGATGTGGAGGGGGTGTGGATTTCTGACTTTCTGTGGATTTGTTTTGCATTGGTAGGTTTCGCTGTGGTGTGGTTTTGCTGTTGCTAGCTGACTGAAGTCTGGAAAATGCTGAAGAGGTGGAGAGAGCTGTTCACAGGTGCCCACATCACGGTATTTGCAGGAGATGATTGAATACAGATGACCCTGCTGTCCGTCTCTTCATTTGTAAAATTCTCCCAGTAATGGAGACATTGTGGAATCACGTGTGCAGAAGTTTCTACAGAGGAACTTTATGTACCTAATCTAGAGATGCCTGTGCAGTGGGTCTGGATGTACAGCAATAAATGTGTTGTGAGAGTGGCAGCATGCGTGTAGCCTGCTGGACCTTTTTTCCTTAATGGTTAGCATCAGTAAGTAGGGTAAGGAGATTTTAATGAGAAGCTGCTGTTCATGATTTTTGTGTATAGTGAGCTGACTGTATAGTATGTTACTATTGTCTGTTTTTAAAACAGAAAACTGTAATTTATATGCACTTGTACTTTATTATACTTACTTGGTACAGATTGTGTGTGTGTGTGTAGGTGTTAGAATACAGACCGTCTAAGTCAGACTTTAAAACAGCAGTTATTTGGCTTTACTGACTCTGCCATTAGTTTGCTATCTGAGTTTCCACACCTGTATGTACCATGTCCCTGCAGCTTAATAATAGTAACAGCCAACATTCACTGAGGGTTTAATGTATACTGTGCACTGTTCCCAACATTTGATATTTATTATCTCATTTCATAGATACTATTATTATTAAATGTCTGATGAATGGAAAATTGGAGTAAAGAGCTTAGTGACTGGGAGAGGGTGGCAGAGCCAGGGTTCCACTTGCACTTCCATCGGTCCGTCCTCTCCTTTTTCTGTCTGGTGAATGTCACAGAGCAGCAAGCCTCTGGAAGGGAGGACTGGACATCTGCAGAGAGCGGCAGGGCTATGGTGAGTGTCAGAAGTTCCAGACTGACCAATACTGGGAGGCGGCATCAGCAGCAGGTAGGACAGGGTGTGATACATGGCACGATACTTACACAATTATTTCGAGCAAGTAGCAGGGATGGACTTGCCACCCATGAAAAAGTAACTAAAGATAGCTTAACATGAAAGATGTATCTAAAAATTGTATTTCAGAGTCTTCAGAAAAATCTCAGTTGTGTACAGTTGCCTTTCTGAAGTGATTGAGAATTAGGTGTAAGCAAGCTTTCCTGGACAGAAGAGTGTCTTATGTAGACTGCCAGGGGAAAGTAGGGAGGGGAAATGAGCCCAAAACTTGTTTGAATTTTATAGAATGGGGGTTGATGTGTACAGCAGCTATGTATCGATAATATTTAATTTAACTATGACAACTTCAAAATGAACAAATTATTATTGCCTTTACTAGTGTGAGAACAATAGTATTTGGTTGTTGACATTGTCATTTGTCATTATGACTATGGGAGAGTAAACTGGTTTGGGACATCTTTTATGGGATAGTTCCGTATAGGCCTGTGTTTAACAGTTAATTTCCAAAGTATATTATTATCATTCAGTGTCATCACATCTTTATAGGTATTTAGACACACTTTTTCTCCTAGCAAAGACATAGCCTTATGTTTCTAGGATATCACCTTATAGAAAGATTAACTTTATAAAAATACCTTTAGGATCAGTTAAATCAAGATGCTATCTTCTATTAAATTATCCTGCTGTAGCAATATTTATGTATAAAATTACAATATTCCAGCTTTAGAAATATATTGGGAAAAAGAACAACGAACTGCATGATTAAGCTTTATTTTCAAAAAGCAAAGCTTCCCTTCGTGGAATTAAAAATCATTAAGAGAAAATATGATTGGGTATTTATAACTTCAAACAGTGATTTGGGGCCATCATGTCCTAATTATCTGCCTGAACCAAACAATTGAAAGATATTCCTCAGTTTCTTGGTTATTATATGTCTTTTCATAGTCTACCATGAATTTGGGGTAATATCAGAGTAAATGTATTTTTCTTAGACTAAAAATTTTAGGAAAATACATGTGAGCCAAAAGCCACACCTTCCTGTAATGAATTGATTAGTCGTCCTTGTTGAATCAGCATAATCTTTACCTAGTGTGTGGTCAACCACAAGGAAGCCAAGCTCTTGACAAACACCAGAGTTAAAATCCTTAGCTTCAGCAACTCCCACAAAAGAGCAAGTGACCAGCAATGAGGCTACAAGGGTTTACCTTGGTCCCACTTGTACCTAAGGCTGTCTTCATGATGACATGAGAATGCCAATTCACCCACATTTTTGTTCTGGTTCGTTTATATGTAGTAGTGTATATTTGTGAGAAAGCTAGTTATGAATCTGTTGTTGTAAAATGAATTATGCTTAAACTCAGCAGCTTAAAACAACTATGAACAGTTATCATCTCACACAATTTCTGTGGGTCCAGGAATCAAGTGTGGGCAATTCTAGGTTAATTCTGGCTCCACAAGAACTGAGTGGCTCATGAGGCTACAGTCAAGAGGTCAGGCGGAGCTGCAGGCATCCAAAGGCTTCACTGTACCTGGGAGGACCCCCTTGTGGGTGCACCCCTTCTTGATGCTGGGGCTTCCCTACCCTGTAGGCATCTCCATCCTGCTGAGTGTTTACAGGACATGCTGGTTGTCTTCCCCAGGGTGAGGGGTCCAGAGAGCAAACAGGAGCCACAGGCCTTTTATGACCTGATCTCAGAAGTCACCTTTCGTCCTGTCCACTACATGCTGTTCCTTAGAGAGGAGTCACTAGTCCAGCCCTCACTGGAGGGGAGGGAAGGAGGTCCTTTCCTTTGAAAAGAGGAAAGTCTGAGACTCTGTAGACATTTTAAAGGCATCATAACTACTTAAGAATTGCATAGCTGAGGCCAGGGTCCAAAGCAAAATGAAGTGGAACCTGAGCGAATATAGGAATCCAATTTATAAACAGTAGGATCAAAAGGAAAGCCACAATGTCATGGGAGAAAAAGGAGATAATCATAAAGTGAAACTGGGATTATCAGAATGTGTGAGTTACAGCCAATAATCAAACTGCACTAATGTTCCTGATGGAGGCAAATGATCAGAAGCAATTAATTCTGTCTCTCTTTGTAGTTATATTTTCACATTTGACCCATTCCAGATTTACTTTATCAGAGAGACAAATCCATGAGTATATTTGACGGCTTTGCTCAAAACAGGAAATTCAAACACATCATTACTTATTAAGCCAACCAATATTAGAGATTGTCTTTAGAAAGAAAACTGTCAACAAGAGTTTAAGAATGAAGCATGTCTCTTTTTTTGCTAAAGATCTTGACAATATTTTCTTAAATTGTGATACCCAACCAATTGTTTGGAAATAAGCACAGCACGTTCAAGTCTGCTGAAACTTGTAAAATGAAACTTTAAATCCCAAACAGGATAACTGGAAAAAGAAATAAAGGGATTTTGAAAAGAATAGTTTAAAATGGAAAACGGGTTAACAACAAAAATTAAAACTAGGCTGACAAAAAGGGTGCAGGTATGTAGAAAAGCACTCTTCGATAGTTTCTCCCATTTTAAAATTTGAGTCAGGTAAATATTCAGTTAACTCAAAGTCAACATTGGGATTCTATGCCCCCAGTCTGTCCCTTGACTCTCTCACGTCCCCGGATGGGTCTGGAAGGAGCCTTTGGTGGTCCTGCCAGCCAGATAGGCACCTGTGATCTCTCGGACTCTGCTGTCTCCTGTTGATCCCTGGTTGAGAAGTAGCTTTTCTCATCTAATTTTGGGGCACAGACTTCTGCCCCGGCTTCACCCACCACTGATGTCAGTAATGGTGTGTCCCTTCAGAACTTTTAGCAGGGCAACTGCTCCAGGAAACCTGGCAAACTTCCTCTGCTGACTGGGTCTCACTGCTGGCCCTCCACTGGTACTTGTGAGGCTCTGCTCGGCCTGCCTGTGGCTCCCGTCTCTGGGCTGTCCCCTGCCATGACACTCCTGTAACCACGCCCATACATGGCGAATCCTGGGCAGTCACAGTGACTCTTCATTCTGAGCACTCTTCTAAATCATTCATGGGTTCTTCCAGGAACTCTTTCATGCCACAAGAAGGACCTGTTGAAAGCTCCCTGGAGCCCATCTCTAGTCCCCCGATCCTACCAAAGCAAGCCTGGTAGGGCGCCAATGGGGAGAAGCAGAGCATCAGCCTAGGCAGACTCAGATTCTCTCTCAAGCTATCTTGGCTTTTAAACCAATGTCCTGTTCGTCAGCCAACACCAAGACACGGGGGATTGATCATCTCTTATGGACCAGAACCATCCTCAACACAGGTAAGAAACTCTGAATCTCTGTGTCTCTTCTCTCATCCCCTTTCCTGATTCCTCCCTTGTCCTTCCCTTCCCATCTCACAGGAACCACTTTTATATCATAGAGCCATATAAGCCACACTGTGGCTTATAGCAAAATGACCTCTAGGCTTTGCTGTGAATCCATAAAGGAAAGAACACATAAAGAAATTAAGAAAACTCATCTTGTTCAACAAGACAGGGCTCTCAAGGGAATAGCAGGACATATTCAAAGTGATGAGAAGCAAGGGCCTACAACCAAGACTACACAGAAAAGCTGTGATTCAAAATTAAAGTAGAGATATAGACCTTCCCAGACAACAAAAAGCTAAGGATTTCATTACCACCATGCCAGTATTACAAATGTTAAAGAGACTTCTTGAAGAAAAAGAGGGAGGAAAACAAAGGAAAGAAGATAAAAAATGTGTATCATAAAATGACGATCACTATGTACCTACCAATGATCACTTTGATTATAAATGGTAAATAAATCAATCGAAAGATAGAGCGTAGTGAATGGATAAGAAAACAAGACCCTTACATGGGATGTCTGCAATAGACCAACCTCAGATCAAAAGACACACATAGACTGAAAGTAAAGGAATGGGAAAAGATACTTCACATGAATGAAAATGGAAAAACAGCTGGGTTAGTGATATTTATTTCAGAAAATAGACTTTAAAAAAAGCCTGTAATAAGATACAATGAAGGACATTACCTAATGATAAAGGGATCAATCCAATAAGGGGACATAACCCTGGTAAACATCTATGCACCCTACATAAGTGCACCTAAATATATAAAACAAATGATGACTGGCATACAGGTAACACAATCAAAATAGGGGACTTTAACACCCCATTGTCACCAATGGGCAGATATTCCAGACAGAACATCAACAAGAAAACAGCAGCTCTGACACTCTAGACCAGATAGATTTAATTGATATTTTTAGAGCAGCGGAACATACATTCTTCTCAGGTACACGCGGAACATTTTGCAAGATAGATCACATATTGGGCCACAAAACAAGTTTCAATATTTCAAGACAATTGAAATCATATCAAGTGACTTCTCTTGACCACAATGGTATGAAACTAGAAATTAATTCCAAAAATAAAAAACTGAAAACACACAAACACAAGGAATAACATGCTGCTAAACAATGAAGAGGTTAACAATGAGAGCAAGGAAGAAATCAAAGTATACCTTGAGAAAAATGAAAATGAAAGGACATTGACCCAAAATCTGTGGGACCCAGCAAAAGCAGACCTAAGAGGGCCAATTGTAGCCATGAAGGCTTACCTCAAGAAACAAGAAAAATCTCAAATAAATTGTCTAACTTTACATCTATGGGAACTGGAATAGGAACAGCAAACAAAGTCAAAGTGAGTAGAAGCAAGGAAATAATAAAGATCAGAGAGGAAATAAACAAAATAGAGGCTAAAAGACTATACAGAAGATCAATGAAACCAAGAGCTGGTTGTTTGAAGAGATAAACAAAACTGATAGATCTTTAGCCAGACTCATCAAGAAAAATAGGGCCCAAATAAGTAAAAGCACAAATGAAAGAGGGGAAGTTACAATTGACTGCACAGAAATACAAACAATTTTCCAAATACACTACAAGAAATTATACTCTAACTAACTGGACAACAAGAAAGATATGGATAAATTCCTAGAAGCATAACGTTTTCCAAGGCTGAATCATGGACAAACAGAAAATCTGAACTGAGGGATTACTACTAAGAAAATCGAATCAGTTGTCAACAAGCTCTGACAAACGAAAGTCCTGGACCAGATGGCTTCACAAGTGAATTTTACCAAAAATTCAAAAAAGAATTAACATGTATACTTTTCATATTATTCCATAAAATTCAAGAGGAGGGAAGCCTCCCAAACTCATTCTTCAAGGTCGCCATTACCCTGATTCCAAAACCAGACAAAGACATTACAGAAAAAGAAAATTATAGGTGGATATCCCTGATGAATATAGATGCCAAAATCCTCAACAAAATATTAGCAAACAAAATTCAGCAGTACATAGAAAGATCACACACCACAATAAAGTGGGATTTATTCTTGGGATACAAGGTTGGTTCCATATTTGCAAATCAATTAACATGAAACACCTCAAAAAAAAAATCACAGATCATATCAATAGATGCAGAAAAAATGTCTGACAAAATTCAGCACCCGTTTATAATAAAACTCTCAGGAAACGGAGAATACAGGGATACCTCAACATAATAAAGGCCATATAAGACAAACCCACACCTAACATCATGCTCAATGGGGAGAGCCTAAAGTATTCCCCTTAAGATTAGGAACAAGACAAGGATATCTGCGTTCACCAGTTTTATTCCACATAATACTGGAAGTCCTAGCCACAGCAATCAGACAAGGAAAAGAAGTAAAAGGCATCCGAATTGGAAAGAAGTAAAACTGTCATTACTTGTGGATGACATGATATTATATGTAGAGAACACCAAAGATTTCACCAAAAAATATTAGAACTGACAAATGAATTTAAAAAGTAGCAGGATACAAAATCATTTGCACTTGCTATACTAATAACAAATTATCAGAGAAATTTAGAAAAAATCCTATTTACAATTGCATCCAAAAAAAAAAAAAAAGTGAAAATGGACCACCTTCTTACTCCATTTTCAAAAATGCACTCAAAATGGATTAAAGACCTAAATATAAAACCTGAAACCATAAAACTCTTAAGAGAAAATATAGGCAGTAAACTCTCAGACATTACCTGCGGTAATATTTTACTGATATGTCTCTTCTGCCATGTGATGTCTGTGAAGTGGCATGCCATTGGAGTTTTATTTTGCATTTTGTTGTTTACTAGGGAGGGGAGACATTTTTTTATGAGTTTCTTTGCCATTTGTTTTTTCTCTTTATCCATTTTTTTCATAGGTTATTCCTTTTATTAGGAAGAGTCCTTTATATATGTTGAATAAAATTTAGCAAAAGATACAGATTAACGGAAGATTGGTTAATTTAATGTTTCTTTCTAGAGGTGACTGTATTTGTTTTCTCCTTACTTTGAGCTGAACACAGGTCTCCTTTTAGTCCTTTTATAAATCAACTTCAGCTCAGCTGGGTCATTTAAGTTTTGGTTCACAGTGCTTTTATTTGTCATTTGTTTCTAATTAAATTTCATTTGTGACTTCCTCATTGACACGTGAGTTTTTTAGAAGTATATTTTTTGACATTACATAGGAGATCTTGTAACAGTTTCTGTTGAAGGTAAAATCATGTTTAGATTGAAAGTTCTGTATGTATTAGCAATAATTTTGTTCATGTCTTTTGGTGTTTTGCTTTGCTGCCTTATTGAGAGTGGGAGGCCTTCCCCCCCCCCCCCATTTTTTCTTTATCTCCTTTTTCTCTGTTTAGCACTTTTTCTTTGGGGCTCTCTGATTCACCAGAATCATGACTAGTGTGGCAGATTGGGCTTTCTACCATACACCTCTCTGTTGATATTTATGTTGGAGGCCTTGGCTCAGTTACTGGTCTTGAGGGTCTTTTTTTCCCTTAGTTTGTACTTGTTGCTGGGCTGGAGTGTTGCAAAAGGAGGGAATGTATCCATGTATTGTAATATCTTCAAAGAAGGTGTCTTGAATGCTATTGATCATAACTTGTATAAAATTTTGTAGTTTTCTTATCAAATCACTTTTCTTTTGTCATTAAAGCTCTTTATGTAGACATATTTACATTTGTGAAATGGGTTATTTGTCTTACCTTGTTTACATAAGGAAATTAGTATCAAGTAATGTAACATGAGTTTGTACTTTAGACAGGTTTTTATGTTTCTCCCTGAAATGTGCGGCCCTGCCTTTTTAAAGTTTATCTCTGCATATGGAAAAAATCAGCTTGGTTTGGTGTTTGCCTGATGACAGATTTGTAAATTTTGCTTATTTTCCTTCAGTTTCAATTTTTAAAAATATAACTATTTAACTGAATCTCAGGTTGACACCTGTAGCTCAATGTTAGCCATTTCGCAGATTTGTGTATAGTCTGATAATCCTGTATTGAGAGATGGAGGGTGGTGGTGTCTAAATGTTTGTTTGTTTTTCATGCTCTTACTACCTGGTACACTCACTGTTAGGCGTTTTATGGCTCTTTGTTTCCTCCTCTCTTATCTGGGCCCACTCCCTCCATTGTAGGAATTGAGTATTAGTCATTAAACATTGTCATTTTGCCTCTATTGTGATATCAGTCTCATTTTTATAATGAAAAAGTCCATTGATACCGAATAGTTAAGTAGTATATAATAAGACAGAGTTTGGGAGACTTAATCGCTTGATATTATCCTGTCAGGTACAGTCCTGCTGCTTCGTGGTGTGAGTAACATTGGCAAACATAACCTCTTTGCACATCAACTTCCTTCTGTTTAAAATGGAGATATAAATACTGAGTATATTTACCTTGTGTCTGTAGGGTGCCTGCTATTTAATAGCTATATGGTATTGGGCTATATATCTCCGTGCCTCAGTTTCCTCATCAACAACAATAGTGTGTACCTCATGTGAGAAAACCCAAGTAAAGGTATTATAAAGTTAACACATAGTAAGTCCCATATTTGATGGCAGTTGTGTTCAGCTTGAGGTGTCTATAAGCATCTGATAACAGTTCATGACTTTCTTTTCCCCAGATTTGTGGGACCTACGTCTGATCAACCAAGTCAAAATTTTGGTGACTAGGAATCAACTTAGAATTGGTTCAAGGTCCATAGTATAAAGAAACAGTATTTCCAAGCTTAAGGAGTTGGTGTGAGAAATAGGTTGTTCAACTTATGTACGCAGGTGTTATAAGGGTCTAAGGGGAAGAAAATACGGCTAGGGGTTGCGTTGGGAAGAAACGTCCCTACAGAAATACCTAAATGTTTTCTTTTGTTTTCTCCTTATTATTCTTAAAGAAGTCCCTGTTGCATTTCTGTAACACCAGATTGGGGTGATGAACTCCTTTAGTTTTTTTTCTTGTCCAGGAAACTCTTTATCTGTCCTTTGAGGCTAAATCACACAAATGCATGTGTTCTGACAATTAAGTTTGCAAACTTTTCACTGTGTTGCACTCACATTGGCAGCACTGTACAAACAGCTCCGTAAGGTTTCATAACCTTGGTATAACAGTGTCTCTCTCACAGCGGTGTTTGTGTCTACGTGTTGTGGTGTCATGCTGAGTGATGTTCATTATTGTTGTTGCGTGCTTTTGTGTGCCATCGTGAGAATGCCTGACCTTGTATTAGAGCAACGAACAGACATTAAATTTCTTGTTAAACTTGTCAAGAGTGGAAGTGAAATCATGGACATGTTAGTCCAAGTTTATGGCAGCGATAATGCCATGAAGAAAATGGCAGTGAGCAAATGGATTAAGTGTTTTTCTGAGGAGAGGGATTGTGTCACTGATGAAGAGTGCTCAGGGCAGGCAGCAATGAGCAGAATTGAGGAAAACATTGCAAAAGTTCATCAAATTGCGCCTCAAAATCATTGGCTAACTGTGAGAAGCATAACAGACCATGTAACATCGATAGAAAAAGTTAGGAAAATCTTAGCTGAAAATCTTGGCATGAGAAATGTGTGTGCAGAAATGGTCCCAGAGCAGCTCTTGCATCACAATGCACCAGCTCACACGGCACTGTCCGTGAGGGCATTTTTAGCCAATAAACAAAAACTGTATTGAAAACTCCTCCTTACTCACCTTATCTGGCCCCCAATGACTTCTTTCTTTACCCAAAGATAAAGGAAATATTGAAAGGAAGACATTTTGATGACATTCAGGATATCAAAGTTAATAAGACGACAGCTCTGATGGGCATTCCCAAAAAAGAGTTCCAAAATTGCTTTGAAGGGTGGAATAGGCGCTGTCATCTGTGCATAGCTTCCCAAAGGGAGTACTTCAAAGGTGACCATAGTGATATTCAGCAAGGAAGTATGTAGCACTTTTTCTAGGATGAGTTCTCGATCTCAATTGTCAGAACTCATAGCTTTGCTTCATAGAGTAATTGAGGTTGTAGGTCCTTGATTTTCATTACTTTGTGTATTTTCTGTCAATCCTTTCTGGCCTGCAAAGTTTCTGCTGAGAATTCAGCTGATAGACTTATAGGAGCTCATTTGTAGGTGACTAATTGTTTTTCCCTTGCTGCTTTTAGGATTCTGTCTTTGTACTTTAGACCAGTTTTTATACTTCTCCCTAAAATGTGTGGCCTGCCTTTTTAAAGTTTATCTCTGCATATGGAAAAAATCAGTTTGGTTTGGTGTTTGCCTGATGACAGATTTGTAAATTTTGCCTATTACCCTTCAGTTGCAATTTTTAAAAATATCATTATTTAGCTGAATCTCAGGTTGACACCTGTAGCTTAATGTTAGCCAATTCACTGGTTTTGGTCTGATTTTGCTGAATTGAGACATTTGGGGTGTGGTGATACTGGTTAAACGTTTCTTGATTATTTTGCTCTTCATACCTGGTATAGTAACTGTTAGGAGCTTTATGACCCTCTAACCCCTAAGACCTCTGTCTTATCTCCTCTCTGATCTGCATAACCTCCCTTCCTCTGTAGGGATCGTTACTCACTAAACATAGTCATTTTGCCTCCACTGTGATATCAATCTCATTTCTATAATGAAAATGTTCACTGATAGTGTTAATTGGACAAAAGTAACATTTTAGATAGTTCATCAAGAAGAGGATTTATTCAGGTGGTGGCCAGTTAGGTCAGTTGTTTAGAGCATGGTGCTAGTAACACCATTTGCCAATTTGATCCCCACATGGGCTCTGGGAGCTGCGTCCGCCTTAAAAAAAAAAAAAAAAAAAGAGTGTACTGGGGATAAGAAAACAAAACCAGCACAGCAGTGTGGGAATACGCACCTTCGGGCCATTCATCCACAAGCAAAAAAAAAAAGTGCTCTCTCAAGAAGGTTCCCTTATAACACCTCCTACAGGAAGTTAGAACCATAAAGTTTTACAGGAAGTTGGGACTAGAGAGTAACAGGAAGCCCAGCTCCAGCCATAGACCTCCCAAGCCCTGGTCAGTTTCCTTAAACGGCCCGTTGGCTTTTACCAATAGAGAATAAGTGAGTGGTATATGATGAGAC
Source organism: Rhinolophus sinicus (assembly GCF_036562045.2). Lineage (NCBI taxonomy): Eukaryota > Metazoa > Chordata > Mammalia > Chiroptera > Rhinolophidae > Rhinolophus > Rhinolophus sinicus. The sequence continues at coordinate 61,841,974 of NC_133756.1, read as the reverse complement.
TGGTATTCGGGAGATTTAAATGCTTGATATTATCAGGTCAGGTACAGCCCTGCCACTTAGTGGCGTGGATGACCTTGGTAAAAGTAACCTTTTTATACATCAACTTCTTCCTTTCCTTCCTTCCTTCCTTCCTTCCTTCCTTCCTTCCTTCCTTCCTTCCTTCCTTCCTTCCTTCCTTCCTTTCTTTATTTGGAGAAAGTCAGCTGATGCTTTATGGTGTATTGCTTGTGGTCAGGAAGGTGCTCAGGAGCCCTGGGTGGGGCGAGCCTGCTTCCTCTTCAGTGTCCCTGGCTCCTGGCTGCGCAGGATGGCACTGGCGCTGTGGGTGTCGGCCATGCGCAGACCTCGGCGATCATGTTCCGGATGCTGCTGAGGGGGGCCCGAGCCTTCGTGTTGATGTTTGTCCTCATGTAGGAGGTGGATGGCTTTCACTGGCTAGATCTCCACTTCATGACGACCACCACACCTCTGCGGTTGGCCCCTCGCTCCAGGTCCATATTCTTGCGGTGAATCAGCCCGTTACAGCGGAAGGAGTTGCAGGCTTTCACATTATTGGGCTCAGTGCTGTATGTAGGCTTGTTCCTTCTGATCAGGATGCTAGAGCAGTTGCGCACAGCCTTCCGTTGCAGATGCGTGAACAAGGTGCCAGCGCCTCTCCTTGCAGCAGCGGGAGACAGAAAGGGCAACTTCCTTCTCTTTAACATGGAGATATGAGTACTAAGTATATTTAGCTTGTGTCTGTAGGATGTCTGCTGTTTAAGCTACAGGATATTAGGCCATATATCTCCATGCCTCAGTTTCCTCTTGCACAGCAATGGTGTCTACCTCATGTGAGATAACCCAAGTAAAGGTGTTATAAAGTTAACATATAGTAAGTCCCACATTTTTGGTGGTTGAGGTTTCTGTAAGCACCCAATTATAGACTTTCTTTTTGCCAGCTTAGTGGGACCCACTTCTGATCAACCAAGTCAAAATTTGGGAGAGCATGGTGGAATCAAATTTAGGGTTGTTTCAAGGTCAATATATAAGGAAACAGTATGTCCAAGCTTAAGGAGTAGGCGTGAGAACGAGGTTATTCAGTTGATGTGTCCAGGTGTTATAAGGTTCTAAAGGGAAGAAACTAAGACTAGTCATTGGAGAGGGGAAGAAACATCCCTACAGAAATAACCAAATATGTCTTTTGGTGTTTTTCTTCCCTCACAGATTTGATTATAAAATTCACACAGAAGAAATGTTGAAAGAAGTGTGCAGTGGACAAACATATTACCAGCACCCAGATACTGATATTTTGTTGTATTTGCTTTACCAAATGAATATCCATCCCATTATATTTTGGGTGTATTACAAACTAAACTTAAGGTATGAACACACTTCACCCCCAAATACTCAGCATGCATTGTTTGAACTAGAATTAAATATGTATTGTGTGTTTAATTTAGCAAGAATTTACATGTAGTGAATTGTAAAATTCTTAGGTGTACCACTGAATGAATTGGACAGGTGTTTACACCTGTGTAATTCAAAGCCTACCGAGGTGTGGAACATTTTCAGTCCTGCGGAAAATTCACTCATGCTTTTTCCCAGTCAATAATACTCATTGTCTCCCACCCCATGGCAATCAGTGTTCTCATTTATCCCTGCATCTATTAGTTTTGCTTGTTCTAAATAATCATATCAGAGCAGTTACTCAGTGGGTAGTGTTTTCTACCCTGCTCTTATGAAAAGCTGCTGTGAACATTCTTGTATCTCTTTATAGACATATGTTTATTTCTCTTGGGTAAATACCTACAAGTGGACTTGCGAGTAATAGTTTGAAGTCCCACCGACAGTGTGTGAACCTTTCCGTCACTCTACATCCTTACCAGTAGTTGGTTGCACTCTTTTAAATTGTAGCCATTCTGCTTTGTGTATGCTGCTGTGTCGTTGTAATTTTACTGTGCATTTCCCTCATGACTAGTAATGTGTTCTTGTTTATGTGCTTCTTGGCCACGTGCATGTCTTGCTTTGTGAGGTCTCGCTTCAGAACATTTGCCATTTAATAACTTGAATTGTTTTTTTATTATAGAATTATAGGATCTCTTTATACATTCTGGACACAAGTACTTTGTCTGATACAGGCTTTACAAATATTTTTCTCCCAGTCTGGCTTGACTTTCATTTTCTTAATATTATCTCTTGATCAGCAGATGTTGTACATTTTATGAAGTCCCTATTTCATGTATTTTCTGCATTATTTCTACTGTTGTTTGTATTCTATGAAAACTTTGCCTCTTCCCAGGCTGCAAAGAAATTCTCCAGCGTTATCTTCTAGAAGATTTTAGGGATGGTTTTATGTTTTCTCTAAATTCCTTTGACTTCTCATGTGATCTGTGTGTTATTGTGATTCCTACTTAATCATGACTTTAATATTTTAAAACACCTCGAGACTCCTTTTATAGCCCAGTGTATGATGTGCTTGATGAGTTTTGCAGAAGTTATATTGTGTAGTTATTGGGTATTTTGACCTCTAGAAGTCAGATAAATGACTGATAGTATTTCTTACACTGTCTTTGTTCTTGCTGATGTTGTTTTTTTTTCTTTGTGGGTGGTGACTGGTTAATCTTTTAAAATTGAGTGATAGGAGTTAATATTATCAGCTTTCCATTTGGTGAATTTGTCTTTTTCCCTTAATTATGTCAAGTTTTCTTCATGTATTTTGAGACCCTCATGACAGCATGCACCTTACATTTATTATGGCTCCTCGATGATGTGGCCCTGTTATTATTACTGACTGTATTTTTTTTAAGTGTTTTGAAATAATACGTTTTCTTGTAATCTACTTCATCTGGTATTCATATAGCCTTCCATTCTATTACTAGAATAACGCTTCTTACGGCAGGTTCTATGTTTTTCATCCATTTACTTTCAACCTGTGTGTTTATATTTAAAATAAGTCTCTTGGAGACAGCACATATGTGTCTCTTTCCTTCTTATCTTTCTGCCTGTTCATTGGAATGTTTGTAATTAATGAAATTATTTATATGGTTGGATAAATACCTACCTGTTAAAAATTGTTTTAATTACTTTTTGACTTCTTATCTCAATCTTTGTGGTTCCTCTTGGGATTGCTATACATGTCCTTAACTCTTTTACATTCTACTTTGTGTTTATCTTGTACCACTTCCTGTACAAATTTAAGAATCTTGCACTTTTATAGTTTGATGTACTACCCCCTTTCCTTGGTTGTGCCGTACTTGTCATTTCTATTTCATTGAGATAGATAGACTATAATCCCACAGCATATAATCTTTGCTGTATGAAGTTATGTGTATTTTAAATAAATTTAGAGAAAAGCAATGTGGGTTTTTTTATTGTCTTC
>NC_133756.1:61710550-61838516 GCF_036562045.2 Rhinolophus sinicus | reverse complement strand
TGAATTTGAGGTCGGTGTTGCACAGCCTAAAAAACAGGGGGGAAACACAGGAAAATTCTTGTTTACATTATATCAATATCTTAGCGACACCAGTAAGTGTAAATGTTCAATTTGTATTCATGATTCTGGTTCGGATAGAGCGAATGCCAGAATATAAATATTACATTGTCAAAAACACTATAGCCATCCTAGAGTTCTTTGAATCTTATTAATGAGCAACTCACATCAACTTGCTTGATGATAAGCACCCTCTTAACCCCAAATCAGAATAAAAGCCACGGATTTGGGGGAAAAAAATAACAAAAAGCATCATGCTCACAAATCAGAGCCACAAAGACTAAATTTTCCTTTAAAATCTTTGTTAAAGTCCTTCAAACTGTATAACATTAAAAACACAAGGCAGAAATTGTAGGCAGTATCCAAACACAGAAACTACATAGCCACCGGCCATATTAAAATCAAGATTTCAAAGCACAGGTCTCTGTCTTTGAAATGATCAATTTTTTTCACTCAAGTCTTCTATTGTCCACTTTGCAGTTCAACTTGAAACCACCTACTGTTTCCGTGGCATTTCTGTATTAGTCTAGCCATTAAACGGACATTTATTAGGCACCAAAATGTAAATAGGCTCTAGGGACATAAAGATGAATAAAGTGTCGCTTAACTTCTAAAGTAAACCAAATGCACAGTGGCACCATCACCCGCATGGAAAGTGATAAATGATCTAAAACAAGAGGACAAAGAAGAAGGAAAGGACTAAGAACAGGAGGAGGATCCACAAGGGTGAGATGTAAATCTTTAGGCAGAACCAGCAAGTATGTGCGGAGAGGTGACTGTACAGGAACGACGGCTCAACAAAGCACATGTATGCAAAAATACAGTGCTAAGAGTGGACCCAGCAATCCCTCGCCTGGGTATATACCAAAAAAAAAAAAAAAACCAGTCAGAAAACTTTTATCCATAAAGACATATGTGCTCCACAGTTCATCGGCCAAGATATTTGAAAAACTAAAGTGTCCTTGATAGATGAATGCATAAAGAAGTTGTGGCGTATATACACAATGGAATAATATTCTGTCATAAGAAAAGATGAAATAGTACGATTTGCAGCAATGTGGATGGATCTTGAGATTATAATGCTAAGCGAAATCAGTCAACAGAAAAAGTACACAACCATATGATTTCACTGATATGTGGTACATACAACTGAAAACAACGAAAGAACAAGAGGAACAAATGAAGAAACAAAAACTCAGAGTGACAGACAATAGTTGAGTGGTTACCAGAGGGTAAGGTGGGAGCGGGGTGGTAGATGAGGGTAAAGGGGACAAATATATGGTGATGGAAAGAGAATTGACTCTGGGTGGTGATCACACAACGCGATATATAGATGATGTATTACAGAATTGTACACCTGAAATCTATGTAACTTTACTAACAGTTGTCACCACAATAAACTTTAATTGAAAAAACCCAGAGAGTGGAGCCTTTCATTGTGGAACCCCTGATTCTCTAAACGGTCTCCAGTTGATGTCGCATCTCCCAGTGATCAGAGTGTGCCGTGTTACTGCGAATAAAATTGCTCCCTGAGCTTCCATCTTTGGTTCACTACCCATCTCACGATCTCTCATACACTCGGATGGTTGTAATCAACAAAAAAACAGTTTCCTGACTTGTACCTGCAATCCACACTTCTGAGCTTCATCCTCATGGTCTGCCCACCATCCACCTGATTCGCTCGCCTAGATGGCTCGTCTTCCCTGACATATTTCTCGAACCTTCTTCATTCTGTTTCCTGACTAGCCATCTGCTGATATTCTAATTCAAACTCCCCTTATTTCTTGAATAAGAGCCTTCTCATTGAGACTTCTGGTCTTGGTCCCTTAAATCCATCCTTCCAAGAAGCAACCACTGCCATGATTTTCCTGTGTGGTTTTTCTTTTAAAAAATGAACTGCTCCGAAGTTTTATTGCTGCCATTTCCTGAAGTTTGCAGACCTCAGTTTTAAGCTGTCTTCTCATTTCACTCTGTTCACTCACTTTCTTTCCCTTTTATTCCAGTGACGTATGTGAAAACTGTTGGATAAAACTCCCAAGTTCGTACATCTAGCCCAGAAAGTCCATTATCAGTATAGCCAAAGGCCTCACATGTATCTGAACGTCAATGTCAGCAGCTTGAATCAACATGTCTTCCACTGCACCTTATTCTACACCCTCACCCTTATGTGATTTCCTTCGCGCACATCACCATTATCTTTGCCTGTATTATCCACACGACTTCCTAAACTGTGCCCTGGTCTCCAAATTTTGTCGCCTCCAAATGTGGCCCCCATAAAGCTACCAAGTGATTTATCAAATTACAATTTGATCGTATCACTTCTCTACTGAAAACGATGACTCATCTTTCACAGGATGATTTCAAGCTTCATTAATACATATATGAGCTACCGTTAATTGTGTCTCACAATTTATTGCCTGACTCAAAGTTTTTTCTCCCTTCAGCTCAGAATTAATTTCCCTTTCGTGCATCCATCAGAGCTTCTTTATTACTATTATTATTATTGTTATTGTTATTATTATTATTATTATTTTAGTGTAGGAAAGTTTTCAGGTGGGAAGAGAAAGATAATTCAGAATGAAGATTCTGAAATGTCATTCTCATGGAGATGTCCAAGGTCATAAAAACAGGGCTCAGAACTCCTGATATGATATGGGTCTAGGCTACAAACTCAAGAGCTTGTCAATGTAAACATAAAACTACACATATGCGTCCCAGGATACTCATATCATGTTTGGTTAGGGTCCATGTCACCATATGTCTGAACAAAATAACTATATAATCATATTACAAAGACATAGCAGAGCCTTTTACAGATGTGAATATGTAGTAACTCTAATATTTGAACAGAGAAACAGGAGAAACTCAAACCTAACTCAATTTTTCTCGCTGCTTAAGATGGCTTTTTCATTGATGTTTCAGTAAATGACCTTCAAGGCAGTCGCTCTGGGAGATAGCATACAGGTACAGGTATCACCATTAATATTGCGTAAGGCAATTAGTCTACCTCTTCATGAACACTTCTCTGGAAATACCGTACGTGTGCTGTGTATACGAGACACACCTCAGATTGAAAGACACAAGTGAAAGCGAGTATATCACATAGAAAGTGTCATGGGACAACGCAGCTGGACTCTTTAATACTTACCAGCTGTAGCAGATGTTTGAGATCCGACAGCAAAAATGGCCTCTGTTGGCTCGTCAGACTTCTGCTCTGATGGTTTTTCCACATTGAAACTCCGGGTCGAATTGGAAGAACTCCCACGTTTCCTTTGCTTAGAATTCACAAGGGAAGTCACTGGTTGACTCTTTGGTTCTTCTTTGTCAGTCTTCTTCTGAAACTTTCGAGAAGTAGGAGTGACAGGGTCTCGATGTTTCTTTCCTGTTATTCCACAAACAGACGATGAGGCCGATGGCACAGGGGCAGGGTCCATATTGCCTAAAGTGACCTGTTTTTTGGTGACAAGTCTTTCTTCTTTTTTTGCTTCTGACGTCTCACATGTGAAAGGAGCCACTGAGGCAACATTGGTTTCTGTGGTTCCAACGTTGAAGCTGCCCTTGTGCTCGGAGCTCACTACGGAGCAGGTAGCAGCAGGGGTGGGGTTAATAACTCCCGTACCAAAGCTAACGCCTACAGATGAAGCTTTGGGTCCTTCCTTCTTCTTTTCTCGCTGCCCCAAATGAGACACCCCTGACTGAAGTGGCTCGAAGGGAGCTGGATGGCTTAAAGCAGAAGAAAGTCCAAACTGAATATTATCATTCTTATTGTCCTTTTTAACTTCTTTACGTTTAGAATCAGATGAAACTCCAAGTTTAAGATCTCCTGTTCCTTTAGGAGAATTAAAGTCTTCACTCGTAAGGCTCAAACACGCAAAATATGATGACAGATCTACTTCCCAGCCTCCCTGACCTCCGAGTTGAACCTCTCCAACACTTTTTAAAGTCTGCGAAGGCGCAGATGAGGACGACGGGACACCGAATTTCAACGATGCGGATGCTGGGTTCAAGAATGAGGAAGATGTGACAAAACCTTCAAAAATACGAAACATTTTGAATTAATGTTATCCTCTCAAACAAAATGTTAAACAGTACAAACCAAAAGGGGCAGAGGAACAACTTTGAAAAGGCCTATTTTCAGGTATATTAGCAATGGCAGGAAACATAAACTAAATTGCCCAAGACTCACCATGAGAACCATCCTGACAATTATACAAACACCACTTTTCATCTGTGAGACTGGCAGAGGTCACACAAGTTTGATAAACTTCGTGGACGATGAGACTAGGCATCACACACTCTTTATATGTAATAATAGGTGGGTGTGTGAAATTAGCACAAAATGACAGAAGGCATTTCTCAATATATTTAAAAAATTACAAAGATATATATTGTTAGATCCAGCAATTCTACGCGGAGTCTTTATTGTCAAGATAAACGCTGAGACATGGAAAATGCCATACGCCAGCCAGGCAGCCAGAAGTGAACATTGCAGAATATGTGTCAAGCTAATCCATTGTAAAATCAAGCGGCACAAAGGCAATAAGGTACACAACCTTCACAAACAAGGTAGAGGGAAATAACAATACACAGAGTAAGAGTACATTTGCTCATGATGTCCACAGAGAAACTTTGAAAGAGTTGTACGGAACTCATCATAGCTGTCACCATGTTTGATAGGGGAGGAAGAAGAGAAAATGTGCCAAAGAGATAGTCTTTTTACTGTGATTCCTGTCGTAATTTGATTTTTAAGTCTTGTGAAGGAATGTTTACCAAAGCATTTAACAAACTGAAACCCGTTTTTAGTCAAAGAACCAAAAGCAGTACAGGAGTGGAAGCCATACTAAAACGAAAGAGAATACTCTACTGACAAGTCCAAAGTCGTGGTTTCTTAATGCTTTTCTGCAGGGGACTGAACTAGAAATGAAGCACTTGACTGAGTGCCTCAAAACAGGAATCATTAAAGGGTCCACGATATTCATCCTGAGGTCTGCTAACCTGTGTATAAAGACAAACGACAGCCAAGCTCTGCAAGGCCTCATCTTCAGAATTCCCCCTTTAAAGATTACACACCCTACTTTCCTACCCTAAGAAACCTAATTGAAAAATGGCATCAGATTCTCAGGAGCGAATGACTATCCACCTGGCCTCTAAAATACCTTAGGTGATGTTACAAAGAAAGCTAAAAATACGGGTGCCAAATACAATAACTAGTTATCACCTCTGCCTCAAAGGGACACCTGTAAGTGTATGGCGATTACTGTACTACAGGTAGAGAACGTGGGAAGAGAACCAGGAGGTCCAGCTACAGAAGGAACTACAGGGGACCAAGAAGCAGCGATCTTCTGAAAGCTTGTGTCATTGTGTCAAAATTTGGACTGGAGTGTGTCTCATATGAAATATGAAATAATTCAGTCAGGAATATAAAGACTTGAATATTCTAGCCTCCAGATAGCGTACCATAACAAAATAGTAAGAAAATTATTATTCTGGGACATACTCTGGGAAATTAAAGCTTAAGTCTATATTGCTTACAATAAGGTCTAGGGGTATAAATTCCTCCATAAAAGGCAGGAAATTCATCTAGAAACCAAAGGTGGATAACAGTTCTCACTCAGGAACAAGTGTTAAATATGTCTTTTATGTCAGCATGTAACAGGTTCTATATTTATTACAAAATACCAATGAGAAATGTTCGAAAATACAAACGGGAATTTTTGCCGAACTCTACTGCCGATTTGCAGGAAAGCTACTGATTGTTATATGATGATCCTGTAGCCATCCGCCTACTTGAAGACTTTTTAGAAAGCTCTCCAATAATGTGTCAGTTCCAGTACTGTGTAGAGACAGGGCTGGTCACATTACGGGGTGAGTCACATGGCATGACTGACAGAAAACGGAGCACGCTGGCTCACTCTCACGTCACTATATGGGAGGTGAAGAGCATCTCTTACAATCGAAACAGCATAGAGAGACCGTGATTAAATTTGCTCAGTCCCTATCTCACTTTCGTTCCTTTCCAAATAGTATATACTTTTTATTTTCTTTCAAGGGTGTTTCAAAATATCCAAGTAAGTATTTAATAGACAAAAACTACTCATCCCTATTTGCTAAACTCTCACTAGTCTTTTTTCAGGGTTTTTTTTCCATTTTGGTGTCAATTTATCATTCAAAATTGTTCAATTTCTGATTCTTTGTTTGTCTGACAACATCTATATGTTGCCTTTCCTAATGATTAGTGAAATTCGGCTAGTGACACAATTCAAGGTTCAAGGCTATTTTCACTTTGAGGACACTGCTCTACTGTTTTGAGCATTCAATGCTACAAACTAAAAGTCAGAATGTAATCTAATCACTGTTCATGTGTGACCAAAAGTTCTTCTCTCTCTGAAAGCATTCCGATTTTGGCTTTGGTGCCCTAAAATTTCAGTGATCTTTAGCAATGACTGCACTACCTGGATGTTTAAGACCAATGTCTTTCTGTATCTCCATGAAATTTTCTGCTGTCACTTCTGTGACATTTCATCCATAGTGCTCTCATCTTCTAAACACTCTTAGCCCAATGCATTAGGACAAAAAAATAACACAAAAACTTCATGCTCACAAATCAGAGCCAAAAAGACTAAATTTTCCTTAAAATTCTTTGTTAAATTTCTTCAAACAGTATAGCATTAAAAAACACAAGATAGAAATTGTAGGCACTATCCTAACACAGAAACTACATAGCCACAGGCCATATTAAAGTCAAGATTTCAAAGCATGGGTCTCTGACTTTGAAACGATCAATTTTGCATTGCAGTGTTCTATTGTCCACTTTGCAGTTCATCTTGACACACCTACTGTTTCCGTGGCATTTCTGTTATTAGCTAGCCATTTAATGGGCATTTATTAAGCACCAAAACGTACTTAGGCTCCTGGGACATAAAGATGAATAAAATGTTGCTTAACTTCTAAAGTAAAACAAATGCACAGTAGCACCATCACCCACATGGAAAGTGATAAATGATGTAATACAAGAGGACAAAGAAGCAGCAAAGGACTAATAGGCAGGAGGAGGATCCACAGAGGTGAGATTTACATCTTTAAGTAGAACTAGCAAGTTTGGGTGGAGAGGAGGCGACATAGGAAACATGGCTCAGCAAAGCACATGTATGCAGAAATACAGTGCTTCTGTTCTGGAACCCCCTTTCTCTAAGTGGTTTCCAGTTGATGTCACTTCTCCCAGTGCCCTAGCTCACCATTTTATTGCCAATAAAACGACTCCATGAGGTTCCATCTTTGGTTCACTGCCCATCTCTCAAGCTCTCATCCACTTGGATGGTTTTAATCACCAACAAAATAGTTTCTTGACTTGTACCTACAATCCACACTTCTGAGCTTCATCCCCATGGTCTCTTCCCCATCCACCTGATTAGCTCGGCTAGATGGTTCGTCTTCCCTGACATATTTCTCAAGCCGTCTTCATTCTCTTTTCCTGACTAGCCTTCTGCTGCTACTCTAGCTCAAGCTCCGCTTATTTCGTGAAAGAGCCTTTTTATTGAAACCCCTGGGTGGTCCCTTAAATACATCTTTCCAAGAAGCAACCAGTGCCATGATTTTCCTGTGTGGTTATTCCTTTAAAAAATTAACTGCTCCAAAGTTTTATTGCTGCCAATCCCTGAAGTTAGCAGACCTCAGTTTAAGGCTGTTTTCTCTATTCACTCTGCTCATCTCACATTGTCACTTTTATTCCCATGACATATTCTGAAAGTGTGGGCTAATGACTCACAAATCTGTACCTCTAGCCCTGAGAGTCCATTATCAATATGTCCAAAGGCCAAAGGCCTCACATAACTCTGAAAGTCAATTTTACAGCTTGAAATCAACACGTCTTCAACTATACCTCATTCTACACCCTCACCCTTATGTGATTTCTTTAGTACACATCACCATTATCTTTGCCTGTATCATCAACACAACTTCCAAATCTGTCTACTTGTCTCCAAATTTTGTCACCTCCAAATCTATCCTTCATGAAGCTACCAAGTGATTTATCAAAATACAAGTATGACCATATCTCTCCTCTACTTAAAAAGATGGCTCATCTTTCACAGGATGAATTCAAAGTTCATTAATACAGGTATGATGTTCTTTTGCTTGTGTCTCACAATTCAATGCCTGATTCAAAGTTTTATCCTCCTCTAAACTCAGAATTAATTTCACTTTCCTGCATGCATCTGGATTTTATTATTACTATTATTAGTAGTAGTAGTATTATTAGAGGAGTGGTGTCAGTTGAGGAGAAAAGATAATTCAGAATGAAGATTCTGAAATCTCATTCTCATGGAGAGATCCAGTAGGAATTAGAAATATGGCTCAGAACTTGTGTTCAGACAGGGGTCTAGGCTAAAAACTCAGGAGCTTGTCATTGCAGACATAAAACTACACACATAATTCCCAGGATGCTTATGTCCTTTTTCCTTTTCTTTTTTTTTTAGTGTCCGTGTCATCATTTATCCATATATCAAATAACTGTATAGTTATGTAAATATTATATAATATAAAAATGATCATGAAGTACAAGGAGTTTCCAATTAAAAATGCATACAAGAAGGAGGTTAAAGTGTATACTGGGCTGACTAACACACAGCCTGTCCTAACATACCATGAAAATCTAGCCCCAAGAATGTCATTTTAACCATAGGATAGAAAACTTAAGATTATGATGAAATGCTCATTTCAAAACATTTTATATATTCAGGTTGTTCTTAGGCTTATTTTCCCTAGGCATATTAGCAAAATTCCATTTTGTTCTAATTTGAAAAATAAACATGATAATAAACTAGCCTGGGTTCCTTCATTATGAAGAGGAGAATTAGGTAAATGTTATGCCTACTGTATGCCAGGATCACACCAAAATTACAAATAAGTTATAAAAGTATCAACTTCAAGAATCATCTGTAGACTAGCTGAACAGAACCCCTATAACTAAGGATGTAAAGAAGAGGCCACATTGAGACTAATAGGAGGGGCAGAGAGGCGAAATGGGCTGACTCCAAATCCACAGATAGTGGTTAAACACTGGGAGAGACACCTCACTGGAGAAGGTCCTCCCAGAAGATGAAGGTGCCCAAGGCCCTCGCCAGGTTCCAGAGCCCAGGGGCCTTGTGCCAGGAAGAGCAGTTCCCACAAAATCTGGAAGTGAAAACCAGCCAGGACTCTGTCGGCCCATCCTGTTGAGATGGTAGGCAGCTGGAAACCCAGAGGCCCTCTTAAAGGGCCAGCACACAGACTCACTCACTTGGTCTCTGGTGGAGGGGTGACAATTTGAGAGGAACCAGAGATGTACTGGGGAAGACTAAGTAGTGAGGCTTCTGAGTGAGGGCTGGAAGGATGGAAGTTATTACCTCAGTGTGGACCCTGCTTCATGTGTAGCCCAGAGGAGGGAGCCATCTTTCCTATGTTGAAAACTCATCAAAGGGCTAAATCTCAGGCTGCATTGATCTGGTAGAATCCTTGTCCCACACAGCTAGTGCTGCATCATTGAAGGCACGCTCAACAACCGCTATACCACCAGGCCTGCAAAGGATGCTGTCTCAAAGGATGAGCCTTATGAGCAGCCAGAAGGTGGCAATAGGCCTAGGGGGTCATGAGCCTTTGCTAAGCGGTCCCAGGTCCTCTATTGGTAGCAGCCAGCCTTGGTTCACAGCGAGGCCTCACCCACATGCCTCTAAGACCAGTATGGGCAGGAGCCAACCACATACAGCTTTGTGAATTCTGATGTCTCAGCCTGTAATACCCATTCCCTCACTCAACACATTCTGTCATTCCAGCTACCTCACGCCCCATAAAAGATCACTCAATGTCTTCCTGCTACATTCACGTTAACATCGAATTCTTTAGTATAGCATTCAAGAATTTTTAGAATCTAAAGCTACCTCTCAAACTCTTGACAAACTATTTTCAATTTTCAAACTATGTCATGCTTTTTCTCTTGTTTCTGTACCCTTGCATTTACTGCTCTCTTCTTCAATAAAATGTTCAAAAATTCTTGACTTAAGTAACTCAGCCCAGATGATTCTCCATGTCCTAAACACTAAGCACTTGAAAGGAAACCACTACTATCACATCAAAATCCAATTAATAAATTAATTTCCTGATGATTCATTTACTTCCCTCAATTAGGTCCATTTCTTGAGTTTACAAATTCTGAAAAGAGGCCTATTTGCAGAGGCAAGTATAACCCTGACACATAAAAACGCTTGTGAACTGAACAGTAAAACTAAAGATAAAATCCACTGCAATTATCAGGTAGACAACCCTAGAATTTCTTAGAATGAGATTTCATTTATAATGGTATTCTGTCACCTTATTTTGACTAAATAAAGACAATGGGTGAATCTGCTCTTGTCACTATCCCCCTCACAACCAACCTGTAACACTAACATTTAGGGAGCTAAGTAAGTATCTCTGAGGTTAATTACTAAGACCAGTGTCAAAAAGTTGATATTAGCTACTGTTTGCTTTTCTCAGTTAATTTCAATCAAATGAAGGCATTTATAGGAATCCCCAAAGGTTAAAGAATTTGAAATACTAATCAAATATCTCTAACTATTTTTATGTAAAATTTTATGAGAAATTTTTACTCACCTGAACTACTTGTAATTGGTCCTGAATTACTACTAGAGCCAGAAAGTTCTGCTGTTTTTGCAACAGGCCCCGTAAATGTAACCCCAATCTGTCAAGAGAAAAGTGATCCTTTAAGTGTCAAATTAGTTTTAAACAGATCTCAAATATAGAGATTTGTCATTCCAAGCCAAAAATATATTTAATTTCATTTGTTCTAAGATTTACAGCTACTTTGTTTTTTGGTCTTTTATTTTAGCTTTTATTACTATTTCATCTAAAATAGGAAAATTGGACTGGATAATGGGATTCTTCCAATTCTAACATTGCTTAAATTTGTGAAAATATTTTTTATTAGTATCAGTTGTACAAAATCGCATAATAGTTAGACATTTATACTCCTCGCAAAGTGGTAGCCCCTCTCCCCCAATCCACTACCCCTCTGACATCGTATACAGCTGTTACAGTTCCCCTGATTCACAGGTTTTCATATTTTATAATCTCTAAATTTGGGATGTTTCTTATAAAAAATGGTGTGTCATAGAATAACAGCTGTGGTTTTAATATCACAAGTATTTTCTTAGGCAGTACATAATGCCCAATTATGGGTTTCTAAGTGTCATTTTCTAATAAAGAGTATGAGACTTTTGGGCAACGTACAGATGTCAGACATGCAGCACAGCAACCATAAAATGAGTGGTGACAGTAAACAAGGAAATAGTGAAAAACAAAGGGCGAGATATGAAATTGATAAACATGCCAAGTAAGGGTGGGGTAAACTGGACGCTGACTGATCTCAGTCTTTTCTAAAATATTTCTTTCTTTACTATGAAGAAATAAACACAAAATATGTTTATAAAATCCCAAATGTTTTCTAGGTCAAACGCAATTCAAGAAAAATATTAACTAACAGCATTATGATTTAATTGATTAGGTACTAACTTAATTGGATCTAAGACCAAGAGAAAAATGTAACAGCAATTAAAGGATAGTCTGGGTGGTTGCGGAAATCTGAGTATGGACTATTTTATTACTATATCATGTTAATTTTTGAGGGTATAGCAACCATGTTGTGCGTATGGAAAGGAATGTCCCACTACTCCAGGGATACATGGAAAAGCATTAGGGTATTAAGATGTCTGCATCTTAACTTTCAAATGGTATGTGAAAAAATATACATGTTTGTCTGTGTGTGTATATATATGTATATGTATACATATATAAAAGAAAATACATCAACGTTCACTCATTCAAGTTTTCTATACATTATAATTTTTGTTGTTATTGGAGGAAAAGTAATGGTATTTGTTACCACCAAAGGCATCTTGCATTTAATAAAAATACATTATGCCTTTAAAACCCATACATATGAAATATTCCTCAGCTACTACTTACATCTGCCTGAGTAGATTGCACAATTGGAGTTGAAATGCTAGATATAAAATGGCCAGAGTTGTTTGAAGAGGTCATTTGTACCTGGTTTTCAAAATCATTAAAAGACATACAAAAACAGCTTTTTAGAAAAAGAATTTTACAATCAAATAGGTCTTAAGCAAATTAATTTTTCCTAAGAAGCCAAAAGCAAATATGTCCTCTTTTAGATTTAAAAATTACTTTTTAACTTCTAAAAATACCGAAGTTACTGCTATGAAATCTGCCTTCCTCTTGGAGGAGGAGTATACACTGTTTTAAAGATGGATATTTGTCTAATGGAGTAAAGTAGCATCCAGAACTACATGTTCACAAAAAGTAAAACTCAAAAGCATAAAAATTTCACAAGCAAATTAAAGATATGAATCCTACTTGAGAAATAAAAAGCATACATCTCTTCTAACGGAAAGAAAAGCATCTTCATTGGAAACAAATTTACAATCCCTACTGTATTGCATGAGAAGTGATGAACAATCCCATTATAATGTATCCCATTATAATGTACAGTAAAGAAAAGAAAATACCATTTCAACTTTTGGCCTCTTATAAAAATTAATCACTGCTTCAAACTTAGTATAAGATTTTATAGAATAAACAATAAGAAAGAACAAAAATCAACTCTATATGTACAATGGTTTGGTATCTTGTTTGTTAATGACTGTGCAGCACTAATCAGTGATGGAAAAGAAGTTATCACAGATGAACTAAATTTTATGGGAGGCCATGAAGAACTGGTGACGGGTAGAGTGATTCTCAGTAATACTAGTATTTGCATTTCCTAGAATACAGTATGACTTATAATGATATACTTCATCTTTTCTGTCATTCTTCTATCTATACATTTTTTCAGGTAGAATTTATATAGTTAGAGGTAAACTTAGAACATGGAGAAGGCAGCATCATGCAGTGTTAATTAACAATGTGAGCTCTTGAATCAAAAAAACTACACAAGATTTGAATCCCAGCTGTGCCAGTAGCCACCAATGTGACTGCAACCTTAATTGATGTAAGTGTCTATCTCCTACTTGGTGAAAATGAGGGAAAAAATAATACACCACAGTGGTGGTATTAACATGAAATGCAAAGTTATATGTGGTCATGGCATATAAAACAAGCATTTAATAAATGTCATTTCTCATGAGTTTGGTGAACTGCCTTGCTTTTTAACCTAATATAGCAAAGCCCCCCCCCCCGAGTCTCAAATAACCCCGATTAAGAATAAAAATTAATTCCGCCTCTGTTCATGGAGGAATAGATCATATATGTCAATTCCCTGACTTTACAATTACAAACTCCTGACAAAATATTAAAGTAACCATCTGAAACATCAAAGAGTAAACAATAACAAGAAGAACCTGGAGGGGAGAAGACACCTCAAGAAAAGAGAAGCACCGAGTGAGTTTCCTGTTCTCTTTATGAGTTGGGACCACTAAACACTTGAAATTCAGAGATAAAAAGACAAATGTGCTGGTTGAGGAATTCGAGCACAGACTAGGTGACCACAGCAGATGGAAAATGACAGGAGATGCAGGACTAAAGAGCCACAGGAGGGGAACCCCCGGTCTGCATGTAAGTGTCCAAATACCTGACAGACCTGTAAACTACATGAGTCTAAAATGGACGGACGTCAAACAGTCAACTCAGACTGAAGAGTCTCAGCTGCTGCCCACCACAGAGGAGACAGGGTTTGAGTTCAGGTAAGTTCACTGCCACTAAAACAATCTGAATAACTTCAAATGTGTACAGTTAATCATACATAAACCACACCTCAGTAAAGTTTACCTCCTCCAAAAAGGAAAAATAAAGACACGTTCATAGAAAAGAAACCTAAGCACTGAGTGAGTTTCCTGTTCTCTTTATGAGTTGGGACCTGTAAGAGAACCTGTTGTAATAAAACCTGCTATATGAGGTCTTCAGGATGAAGAGAAATGATACCAAATGGGAACTCAGATTTCTGGAAAAAAATGGAGAATACGTGACAAATCATTTGAAAAAAATTAAAAATCCATTATTTTTCACAAAATTCCTTTAAAATATGAAGGTCTGAAAATTCAGTTCACAAAGGAGTTGCACTGATGTTGCTAAACTTTTTTGATATCAGAGGAATTATTCATTATGAATTTATACCAACTGGACAAACAGTTAACCAAGAGTACTATTCGGAAGTGCTGAAAAGGCTGTGTGAAAAAGTTAAACGAAAATGACCTGAACTTGTTGCCAACAATTCATGGCTCTTGTATCACGACAATTCACCAGCTCATAAGGTAATTTCTGTAAGGGATTGTTTAGCTAGTAATAAATAACTGTATTGGAACACCCTCCCTACTCACCTAATCTGGCCCCCAATGAATTCTTTCTCTACTCAACGATAAAGTAAATGTTGAAAGGAAGACATTTTGATGACATTGAGGATGTCAAGGGTAATACGACGACAGCTCTGATGGCCATTCCCGAAAAAGAGTTCCAAAATTGCTTTCAAGTGTAGGTTAGACGCTGGCATCACTCTATAACTTACCAAGGGGAGCACTTGGAAGGTGATTGTAGTGATATTCAGTAATGAGGCATGTGGCACTTTTTCTAGGATTAGTTCATGAACTTAATTGTCAGAAGCATATACATAATCGGATAAAGCAAAAATTGCAGGCTGTGGGTTTATAGCCAATGTATCTAGATGTAATAAAAATGACAGCATAAGATCCCATGAAAAGGGGTGGTAAATCAAACTATGAAGGTGCAAGATTCTTACATTTTGAAAGGAGTGGCACAACATTAACACAAAGTAGAATGCAAAATAATGTTAAGGACATATATCGTAATCAAGAGAAACCACTAAGTAACATCAAGAGATAGAGAGAAAAAGTCAACAAGTAATGAAAACAATTAAAAAATGGTTGGACTTCATCAAACTATGTTAATACCTACATGAAATATAAACATTCAAATTAAAAGGCAGCAATAGATGAAAAGACAAGATTCAACTGCATGCTGTCTACAAGAGACTTATTTTAAATCTAAAGACACAGCTTGAAAGTTTATGGACGGAAAAGCTAGAACCTGTGTTTAGTAAGCAAAAGGAGGCTTATTTTAGTAAGAGAACGGCTGGCTATTGACGACCAGATAAAATAGATTTCAAGACAAAAGATATTTTCCTTTTTATTTTTAAAGGGCATTTACTAATATTAACAGGGCACATCATTCAGGAGCCATACTAGATGTAAAGTGCATGCTGCACTACAGGCTTCAAAATACGCGAAGCAAAAATTGACATAATAGAGGGGGAAAGACATATGCACCAAATGAAAGATGACAATTTTAATTCATATCTCGCAACAATTTTAATGGAATAATGAATCACCACCCCCTAAAAACACATTCAGCAAGAACACAAAAGATATAAGAAATACTATCAGTCATCTTATCTGACTTCTAGAGGTCACAATAACTAACAACTGTAAATATACCTTCTTCAAAATTCATCTAGCAAACCATACACTGGGATAAAAAACAACTGTCAATACACTTCAAAACATGAAAATCATGATAAAATCAGTTTTAATCAATGAATCAAATAAGAAATCAATAAGGAAATTAGAAAACAAAACAAAACACTATTTTAATATTCTAACAGATAATAGAATTTCCTTGCAGCCTGAGAAAAGGCAAACACTTCTTAGGACACAAAGAACAGTAAAAATAATGGGAAAAATACACAAATTCAAACGTCATAAAATTTAGAACATCTAGTGATCAAAAAATACTGTTAAGAAAGTAAACGGAGAATTAACAGTAGATTAGATGAAGCAGTGATTTACAAGGTAAAGTAGCAGAAAACAACCAAGCAGAACAGCAAAAAAAGAAAAAGAAAAAGAACTACGAAAAAATGAAAAGAGTTTACGGGGCTTATGGGACATCAAGAGTACCAACATTTGCATTATGCAGGTACCAGAAAAAAAAAAGAAAAAAAAACAGATAGAGCAAGGGATTGAAAACCTATTTGGAGAAATAATGACGGAACACTTCCTAACATGATGAAGAAAGTCGACATACAAGCCTAAGAAACGCAGAGTCCCAAACAAATGAACCCAAAAGGCCCATACCAAGACATATCATAATTAAAATGCCAAAGATTAAAGACAAAGAGAGAATCCTAAAAGCAGCAAGAGAAAAGCAATTAGCCACCTACAAGGGAGCTCCCACAAGTCCATCAGCTGAGTTCTCAACTCAAACTTTGCAGGCCAAAAGGGATTGACAGGAAATACTCAAAGTGATGAAAAAGCAAGGACCTACAACCAAAATTATCCACGAAGCAAACCTATGAGTTCTGACACTTGAGTTCGAGAACTCATCCTAGCCTAGAAAAAGTGTTATATGACTCGTTGCTGAATATCACTACATCACCTTTGAAGTACTCCTCTTGGGAAGCTATACATAAATGCTAGTGCCTAGTCCACCCTTCAAAGTATTTTTGGAGCTCTTTTTCTGGAATGCCCACCAGAGCTGTCATCTTATTACCCTAGATGTCCTGACTGTCATCAAAATATCTTCCTTTCAATATTTCCTTTATCTTCGGGTAAAGAAAGAAGTCATTGGGGTCAGATCAGGTGAGTAGACAGGGGGTTTCAAAACAGTTTTTGCTTACCGGCTAAAAATTCCCTAACAGACAGTGCCATGTGAGCTAGTGCATTGTTGTGATGCAAGAGCTACTTTGGGACCTTTATTTTTTTATTTTTTTATTTCTTTTAATTTATTGGGGTGACAATTGATATTAAAATTAAATAGATTTCAGGTGTACAATTCTGTATTACATCACCTTAAATCCCACTGTGTGTTCAACACCCAGAGTGAGTTCTCCTTCCAACACCATATATTTGATCCCTCTTACCCTCATCTCCCACCCCCCACCTCCCTTACCTTCTGGTAACCACTAAACTATTGTCTGTGTCTATGAGTTTTTGTGTCTCATTTGTTTGTCTTGTTCTCTTGTTGTTTTGGGTTTATATACCACATATCAGTGAAATCATATGGTTCTCTGCTTTTTCTGTCTGACTTATTTCGCTTAGCATCATACTCTCAAGATCCATCCATGCTGTCACAAATGTTCCTATATCATCTTTTCCTACCGCCGAATAGTATTCCATTGTGTGTGTTGAACCATCCTTGTGCCCCAGGGATGAACCCCACTTGGTCGTGATGAATAATGTTTTTAATGCATTTTTGTATTCGATTTGCTAGAATTTTGTTTAGGATTTTTGCATCTGTATTCATCAGAGATATTGGTCTGTAGTTTTCTTTTTTTGTGTTGTCCTTACCAGGTTTTGGTATCAGGGTAATGTTGGCCTCATAAAATGAGTTAGGGAGTACTGTCTCTTCTTCAATTTTTTGGAAGAGTTTGAGCAGGATTGGTATTAGATCTTCTTTGAAGGTTTGGTAGAATTCACTAGTGAAGCCATCTGGTCCCGGACTTTCGCTCTTGGGAAGGTTTTGGATGGCTGATTCAATTTCATTACTGGTGATCGGTCTGTTTAGATTTTCCAGTTCTTCATGGTTCAGCCTTGGAAGGCTATATGTTTCTAAGAACTTGTCCATTTCTTTTAGGTTATTGAATTTGGTGGCATATAGTTTTTCATAGTATTCTTGGATGATCCTTTGTATTTCTGTGGTGTCCGTTATAACTTCCCCTTTTTCATTTCTGATTTTGTTAATTAGTGTCTTCTCTCTTTTTATCTTAGTGAGCCCAGCCAAGGGTTTGTCAATTTTGCTAATCTTTTCAAAGAACCAGCTCTTTGCCACACATTTTTTTCTATTGTCTTTTTGTTCTCTAGTTCATTTAGTTCTGCTCTGATTTCTGTTATTTCCTTTCTTCTTCTGACCTTGGGTTTCGCTTGTTCTTCTTTTTGTAGTTCTTTAAGGTGTAACGTGAGGTTATTTATTTGGGAGTTTTCTTGTTTCTTGAGATAGGCCTGTAATGATATAAACTTCCCTCTTAAAGCTGCTTTTGCTGCATCCCAAAAATTTTCGTAGGATGTATTTTCATTGTCATTTGTTTCTATGTATCTTTTGATCTCTCCTCTAATTTCTTCTTTGACCCGGTCGTTCTTTATAAGTATGTTGTTTAATCTCCATGTATTTGTGTGTTTTTTCTGCTTTCTTTTTGCAGTTGATATCCAATTTCAAAGCCTTGAGGTCAGAGAATATTCTCGGTATGATTTCAATCTTCTTGAATTTGCTGAGGCTGATTTTATGTCCCAATATATGGTCAATCCTTGAGAATGTTCCATGTACACTAGAAAAGAATGTATAGTCTGATGTTTTAGGATTAAGTGCTCCATTATGTCATTTATGTCCATTTCATCTAATGTGTCATTTAGTGTCTTCGTTATTCGAAATAACGCTATTTCGTTATTTATTTTCTGTTTGGACGATCTATGCATAGCTGTCAATGATGTATTTGGGTCCCCTAGTATAATTGTGTTTTGGTCAATTTCTCTCTTTAGTTCTGATAGTAGTTGCTTGGTATATTTCAGTGCTCCCAGATTGGGGGCATAGATATTGATGACTGTTATGTCTTCTTGTTGTATAGTCCCCTTTACCATTATGAAATATCCATCTTTGTCTCTTGTTATCTTTTTCACCCTGAAGTCTCTTTCATCTGATATCATGATAGCTACACCTGATTTTCTCTGGGTACCATTTGCTTGGAGTGCCAATTTCCACCCTTTCATTTTGAGTCTATGCTTGTCCTTGTACCTGAGATATGTCTCTTGGAGACAGCTTATGGTTCAGTTTAGTTTTTTGATCCAATCTGTTACTCTGTGCCTTATTATTGGTGAGTTCAGTCCATTTACATTTAGGGTGATTATCGATATGTGAGGATTTCCTGCCATTCTATCTTTAGTTTTCTGGTAAGGCTGTGTCTCCATTGTTTCTTTGTCTTTTTGTTGTTGTCTATTATTCCTGTGTGGTGGTATTCTATGATGTTTCTCTCTGTTTCTTCTTTTATTACAGTATATATTTCAGTTCTGGATTTTTTTTTTTTTTGAGTGGTTACCCTTAAGTTTATGTAAAAGAAAGTTTGATATTTAGAGTATTCCATTTTCTTCAGCACACTTACTTTCTCCATTCACATATTCCGGTTCAGGCCTTTACTCTCCCCCTTTTTGAGTTTTGGTTGCCACAAATTGTCCCTGTTGATGGTGGTCGAATAGCCTCCTTTAGTATTTCTTGTAGTGCAGGTCATGTATTAGAAAATTCCCTCAGCTTCTGTATGTCTGGAAAGGTCTTTATTCCTCCTTCATATCTAAAGGATATCTTTGCTGGATATATTATTCTTGGCTCATGATTTCTCTCTTTCAATAGTTTGAATATTTGGTTCCACTCCCTCCTGGCTTGTAGAGTTTCTGCTGAAAAATCTGATGATAATCTGATGGGCTTTCCTTTGTTAGTTACCGTCTTCTTGTCCCTGGATGCCTTGAGGATTCTTTCTTTGTCGTTGATTTTAGACAGCTTCAATACAATGTGCCTTTAGAAGGCCTGTTGGGATTGAGGTAACTAGGTGTTCTATTTGCTTCTTGGATTTGAGGGTCAAGTTCTGTCCACAAGTTTGGGAAGTTCTCATCGACAATTTGTTTGAATATATTCTCTGTTCCCTTCTCTCTTTCTTCTCCTTCTGGTATGACCATTATTCTTATGTAGCTCTTTCTGATGGAGTCAGAAAGTTCTTGTAGAGTTCTTTCATTTCTTTTAAGTCTCAAGTCTCTTTCTTCTTCTATGTGTGTCATTTCCAGGTTCCCATCTTCAATGTCACTGATACTTTCCTCCATCTGGTCAACTCTACTAACTAAGCTGGTTATTTCCTTCTTAATTTCTTCTATTGAGTTTTTAATCTCCAGAAATTCTATTTGGTTCTTTTTTGAAATTTCAATCTCTTTGGTAAAATGCTCTTGTTCTTCTTCGATTGTGTTTCAGAGTTCTTTACACTGCCTTTCTGTGTTTTCTTGCATCTTGTTGAATTTTTTCAGAACTGCAATCTTGAATTCTCTGTCACTTAAGTCACATACTTCCATATCTTTAAGGTCATTTTCTGGAGACTTTTCACTTTCTTTCTGAGCTGTCTTGTTGCCTTGGTTATTCATGGTAATTACTGATTTATTATTTCACGTCCTAGACATCTACAGGAGTGGCTTCTGCAACAGGTTGATAGGAAGAGGTCTTCTTTTATTTTCCAGTATTGTTGGTAGAATGCTTTATATTCTCTCTGACTGCAGCCCTTTTTTCTCTCTCACACGGTAGTGCTATGTTTCCTCTTCACTATTCCAACTTCTCACACAATGGGGGGATTCCCTGGGAGATGGGCTTCTCCTCTGTTAATAGTTCACCTGGGTCACAAAGCGCAGTTTCCGTGGGGGTATGTGGAGAGCTTTTGAAGTTCCAAAGCTCTTCCTGCACCAGATTCAGAGCCGGTATGTTTCAGCAGTTCTGTTTACTCCTGCAGGGACCTGCCCAGATAAGTGGGGCCAGGGGCGCGGTGAGTTGTGAGAGGTGGCCCAGAGCAATGGTGGCAACCACCACCACAGCCGGTCCTGCTTCCAAAGCTCCCTCCCCCCCGTGCCGGAACCAGCTGGATTGTGAATCTGTGTCTGCTGTCCACAGTTCTCAGAACAGCAAATATTCTGTTCTTTTGATATGACAGTGCTAATGTTCCACTTCTAGCACCGGGCAGGTGTGGGCAGTGCGGCTCTGGGAGGGTAGGGAGGGGGCGGCTAGTCTCAGTGTCTAAGGCTTCCGTTCTCTTCTCAGCAGTGAGGGCTTAAACCACCGTTTTCAGCCTTCTTCCCTCAGTCTTTGCTCCGAGGTGTCTGCCGTGAGCATTGGGTTCAGCTGTGTTATATGCTGTCCCCGCAGCCCTGTGGGCCATGAGCGGAGCCCCAGCAGTCTGAGTTCCTCCCTCTCCCGCAGCTGCGGCAGTTGGGGATGCAGCGAGCTCGGAGCACTTAGCTAGGTCTGTGTCCTGTGCCTGCGCGGCTCCATCTCCGCACTTCTCCCTTCCCTCCTCCCCCTGCTCGTGCGTTTCGCCCACCTCTAGGTGAATTCAGCAGTGGGCCTCTTCGTCCCACCTGTCTGCTGTGCAGGGAGTCCTCTGTGGAGTTGTTGTTTGATTAGTTCTAAATTCCAGGGGAGCTTTACAGAGGCTCACCTCATGCCACCATTTTGATGATGTCAGTCCTGACCATTTTGCACACACCTTTCTCATGCCAAGATTCAAAGTTAAGATTTTCCATACTTTCTCTATCGATGTTTACATGGTCTGCTATGCTTCTCACAGTCAGCCGATGATTTTGAGGCACAATTCCATGAACTTTTCTGCTCATTACTGTCTGCCTTCACCGCTCTTCATCAGAGACACAATGTCTCCCCTCAGAAACTGAATCCATTTATACACCGCCATTTACTTCACGGCATTTTGTCCATAAACTTGGATTAACAGGTCCCGGAGTTCACTTCCACTGTTGTCAGGTTTAACAAGAAATTTAATGTCTGTTCGTGGCTCTAATTCAAGGTCAGGCATTCTTGTGACAGCACACAACAGCACGCAACAACAATAATGAACATGACTCAGCATGACACCACAACGTGTAGACACAAACACAGCTGTGAGACACTGTTATACCAAGGTTATGAGACCTTACGGAGCTGTTTGTACAGTGCTGCCAATGTAAGCGCTGCGCAGTAGCAAGTTCGTGAACTTAATTGTCATACCTCATACATTCGTGTGATTTAGCATCAAAGGACAGATAAAGAGATTCCTGGACAAGAAAAAGCTAAAGGACTTCATCACCCCAAACTGGTGTTACAAGAAACGTGACAGGGACTTCTTTAAGAATAACAAGGAGAAAACAAAGAAAGTGAAAACTATGATTAATAAAATGGAAATAACCA
The DNA here is from genome assembly GCF_036562045.2 of Rhinolophus sinicus. NCBI lineage: Eukaryota > Metazoa > Chordata > Mammalia > Chiroptera > Rhinolophidae > Rhinolophus > Rhinolophus sinicus. The sequence continues at coordinate 61,816,490 of NC_133756.1, read as the reverse complement.
CACAAATATCAACAAATACTTTCGGTGTAAATAGATTAAATGCTCTAATCAAAAGATAGATGGAATGGCTGAATGCACAAAAAGGTAAGACCCTTACATTTGCTGCCTATAAGAGACTCACTTCAGATTGAAAGGCACAAACAGGTTGAAGTAAAGGAACGGAAAAAAATATTTCATGAAAATGGAAACAGAAAAACCAAACAGACAGAAGATCAGGTAGCAATACTGATACCAGAGAAAACAGACTTGAAAACAAAGGCTATAACAAGAGACAAACAAGGATCCAGTAATCCCACTGTAGAGTATTTATCTGAAGAAATCAAAAAAGTATTTTGAGGGGACATGTGCATCCATATGTTCATTGCAGCATTGTTTACAATGTTCAAGATGTGGAGGCAGCCTGAGTGTATGTGGATGAATGCATGGATAAAGAGTAGGTAGTACATATATACAATGGGATATTGCTCGGCCATGGATAGGGATGGATTCTTGCCATCTGCAACGACATGGATGGACTAGGAGAGTATAGTGCTGGATGGAGCATGTCAGAGAAGGACAGATGAAATGTGATTTTGCTTATTTGTGGAATCTGAAAAATAAAATAAGCAAACAAATAAAACGTTAAAAAATGCATACATACAGAGTACATATTATTAGTTTCCAGATGGGAGAAGTGTGGGAGTGAGTGAGAAAAGGGACAAATCTAGGAGTACAAATTGGTTGCTACATAATAGTCAAGGATATTTAGAGTATTTCATAAAGAACATAGTCGATAATATTGTAATAACTATGCAGGATGTCAGATGGATATTAGATTCACTGTGGTGATACTTGAAAGGGGATTAAGGGGCAGGATGAAAAAGGTGAAGGGATTAAGAAGTGTAAATGAATCAAAATAGTCATGGGGATGTAAAGAACAACGCAGAAGAATACAGTCCAGAATATGGTAATAACTATGCATACATCCAGGTGGGCACTAGACCAGTTAGAGCGATCACTTCTTAATTTATATAAATGACTAGCCACTATGGGGTACACATCAAATTAACATAAAATAATATAGAAAGTTGAAAGGACTGAATAATAGAAAAAAGGAAGGAAGGATGGAAGGAAGGAAGAAAAGAAGGAAGGGAGGAAGGAAGGAAGGAAGGAAGGAAGGAAGGAAGGAAGGAAGGGAAGACAGAAACAGGGAGAGAAAATTTTTAAAAAGCCAAACTGAGAGAAAAATCTTTGTAAGGCATGTAGCAGACAATGTATTTGCGCCCAGAATTTATAAAGAGCTCCTACACTTAATAATACGAAAACACCCCAATTTTTTAAAGGGCAAACGATCTGAAGAGAGACCTCACAAAGGAAGACATTGCACGTGGCCAAGAAGCACATAAACAAGAACACATTACTAGTCATGAGGGAATCGCACAGTAAAGTTACAATGACACAGCAGCGTACACAAAGCAGAATGGCTACAATTTAAAAGAAGACAACCAACTACTAGTAAGGATGCAGAGTGACGGAAAGGTTCACACACTGCTGGGGGACTTTAAACTACTATTCTCACCTTCTCTTGTGGTATTTACCCCAGAGAAATAAACGTGTCCACAAACGGGTACAAGAAAGTTCACAGCAATTTTTCATAAGAGCCGGGTAGAACACAGTACACACCGAGTAACTACTGATATGAATGTTTAGAACAGGCAAAACCAACAGATGGTAGGAAAATGAGAATACTGACTGCCCTGGGGCAGGAGGCATGAGTATTGACTGGGAAGGAACATGAGCGAATTCTCTGCAGGACTGGAAATATTCCACACCTCGGTAGGCGTTGGGTTACACAGGTGTAAAAATCTGTCCAATTCATTCAACGAATGAATTTTACATTTCACTGCATGTAAATTCTTGCTAAATTAAAAAAGAACAAACATTTAACTATAGTTTAGCAATGTATGTCAAAGTGTTTTGACATGAAGTGTATTTATATCTTCAACTTCGTGGTAATGCATGCAAATCATAATAAGACGGATATTTATTTGATAAAGCAAATACAATAAAATGTTAGAATCTTCATTTTGGGAATATGTGTCCGTTGCACAAGTCTTTCAACATTTCTTCCGTGTGAAGATTATAACCAAATATGGGAGGAGTAAGTAAACAAAAGACACATTTAGGTATTTCTGTAGAGACGTTTCTTCCCAATGCAACCCCTAGCCTTATTTTCTTCCCCTTAGGCCCTTATAACACCTGGGCACATAAGTTGAACAACCTATTTCTCACACCAACTCCTTAAGTTTGGAAATACTGTTTCTTTATACTATGGACCTTGAACCAATTCTAAGTTGATTCCAGTCACCAAAATTTTGACTTGGTTGGTCAGAGAAGTAAGTCTCACAAATCTGGGAAAAAGAAAGTCAACAACTGTAATCGGATGCTTATAGACACCTCAAGCTGAACACAATCGCCATCAAATATGGGACTTACTTTGTGTTAACTTTATAATGCCTTTACATGGGTTATTACACATGAGGTAGACACTATTGCTGTGCATGAAAAAACTGAGGCACAGAGATATATGGCCCAATACCATATAGCTATTAAAAAGCAGACATCCTACAGACACAAGGTAAATATACTCAGTATTTATATCTCCATTTTAAAGAGAAGGAAGTTGATGTGCAAAGAGGTTATGTTTGCCAATGTTACTCACACCACGAAGCAGCAGGACTGTACCTGACATGATAATGTCAAGCGATTAAGTCTCCCAAACCCTGTCTTATTATACACTACTTAACTATTCGGTATCAATGAACTTTTTCATTATAAAAATGAGACTGATATCACAATAGAGGCAAAATGACACTGTTTAATGACTAATACTCAATTCCTACAATGGAGGGAGTGGGCCCAGATAAAGGAGGAGGAAACAAAGAGCCATAAAACGCCTAACAGTGAGTGTACCAGGTAGTAAGAGCATGAAAAGCAAACAAACATTTAGACACCACCACCCCCCATCTCTCAATACAGCAAAAATCAGACCATACACAAATCTGCGAAATGGCTAAAACTGAGCTACTGGCATCAAGCTGAGATTCAGCTAGAATCTTAGCAATTATATCTTTAAAATTTGAAAGTGAGGAAAATAAGCAAATTGACCAATCTGTCATCAGGCAAACAACAAACCAAGCTAATGTTTTCTCAAAGAGACATAAACTTTCCAAGGGTTGGACCACTCATTTTACTGAGAAAAATATAAACTTGTCTAAAGAACAAGCTCATGCTATATTAATCAACATTACTTTCCTCATGGAAACAAGGCAAGACAAATAACATATTTCTTATGTGTAATTACATCTGCATAAAGAGCTTTAATGACAAAAGAAAATCGGTCTGCTAAGAAAACTACAAAATTCTATATGCTGTATAATCAATAGCATTCAAGATTTTTCTGTCAAGGTGTAGATACACTGATACAGTCCCTCCCTTTACAACACTCCAGACCAGCAACAGGTAGGAACTAAGGGAAAATAGAGCCTCAGGCCCAGTAACTGAGCCAAGGCCAACAGCATAAATACCAACAGAGAGGCGTATGGAAGAAAGCCCAATCTGCCAAACCAGTCATGATTCTGGTGAATCAGAGTCCCAATGACAAAACTGCTAAACTGGGGAAAAGGAGATAAAGAAAAAATTAAAAAAAAAAAAAAAAAAAGGTCTCCCGCTCTCAATAAGGCAGCAAAGCAAAACACCAATAGACATAAACAAAATTAGTGCTAATACATACAACATTTTCAATGAAAACATCATTTTACAGTCAAAAGAAACTGTTATCAGATCTCCTATTGAAAAGCCTAAAAATATACTCTAAAAAAAAAAAAAAAAAAAGAACACGAATTAATGAGGAATTTACAAATGAAATGTTAATTAGAAATAAATGACAAAAAAAAAGTATTAGGAATAAAAAATGATCCACCTAGGCTGGGATTCATTTCTAAAAAGACTGCAAGGAGACCTGAGTTCAACTCAAAGTAGGGAGAAAACAAATACAGCAACCTATAGAAAGAAAGGTTAAATTAAACAATCTTCAGTTAGTCTGAATCTTTTCGAAAGTTTCCTATTTAGGACACATAAAGGACTCTCCTTAATAGAAGAAATAATGGATAAAAATAGTGGACAAAAAAAGAGAAAAAACAAATGGCGAAGAAACTCACAAAAAAATGTGTCTCCTTCCTAGTAAATAACAAAATGCAAACTAAACCACCAAAGCCATGCCACCTCACAGACATCACAATGCAAAAATTTGAAAAATAAACGAAATCAACTACTGATATGGATAAAATAACAACAGACCTATGCACAGACATGTGGAAGTGGGAAGCTGTAAAACTACCTTGAAGAGCAACGAGGCAACACATCACAGATCCGAAGGTGTGTATGACCCCCTATAATCCAACCCCATTCCTAGATAAAGAGCCTACAGAACAGACGGCACCTTGTCCAGGGAGCAGTGCATGTACATTCCCCTCAGCACGTATTAGGATGCACTCTGCAGAATGGATTGTGGGAAATCTTCCTACTGGATACATATATAACAGTGAAATTGAATAACCCGGAGTTACCTTTTATGACACTGATAAGTTTAATAAGTAATATGAAGAAAAAGGCAAGTGAGATGAATACATACAATATTAATCCACTTATAGACGCTTCAGATACTGGTTAAACTAAATCACATAATCATATTCTGAGGGTCAAATTGTTTAAGTTGAAATTCTGTTTTTAAAGAATTACGGGTTTTTGATGATACTCATAAAATTATAAGTGCTAGGTTAGGTTTTCTGTGTTGTCACAGTGAACGTGATTTAAATTTAAAATCCTGGTAGTTTAAAACACACACACACACACACACACACACACAATTTGAAGGGACTGTTTCAGTGGCAGGTTAATCTTGTGCTGGGTCACCCCAAAGCCCACCCCTCCACACCTCCCATCCCCACCACAGCACACCAAGGCCTTTAATAAACATCAACAGTATTGACTATGTAACCTACCTCAACCTCCGGCAGTTTAGTTGCCACAAAGTCTGATCTCTCCGTGTCATGTTGTTACCTTCATTATCTACTCCAGAAGATAAACCATTGGTTGCAGATATACTGAAATTTGGGGGAGAAAAACCACTAAGCAAAAAGAAAAATTAAAGGAAATTAAGGCAAATGATATATTACTCTGCTCCATAATTTGTGAACTGATTACCTAAAAATTAGAGAACTACTAACAAGAAAATAAAGGTACAGCTGAATGTGATTTTAAAAGCTGATAGATTTCTTTGTGTAAAAGGCTCTGTTTTTCAAATTTACTTAATCTTCAAAAAGGCTTATGTGAATCAAATATAAACCTTACAAATTCAATATAATGTTTAGCTATAAAGATGACATTACCTTCGTTCTGTATTTTGTCCTGGCGTCATAGCTTTCTCGTCTATATTCTAGAAAAAATGAACACACCGTATTTAAATGCTTGCTTATTTGTTCTCATTTTTGTAGTAGCATCCTTCTATCTGTGAGTTTTCATATTTGGAATCAGGAATTTCATGCTGCCCAGTTAATGAATCCTACAATTGGCTACTTATACCCTGCCTTCTGAATGGTGCACAAGAGTAAGAGTGCAATGATATACACATAGAATGTCACTGAGCACATCTTTGCTAAATAAAGTAGGGGATTACAAACATAATACACTACCAACCACAAAAAAAACTTTCACTTATCTCTTATTATGGTCTATTAAATGCACAAGCAAATTTATAAGGACATTCCTTTTGAAATTATTCTCTGAAACTTAACAGTTCTTTCACGAAAAGGAATCAGGATTTCTTGGAGAAATGAGTGACTGATAACAGGGCTAGGTCCGGAAATTTACAAGACGAGCTTGAATTACTTTACAATATCGAGCAGCAACTAAATGGTCAAAAAATAACAGGGAAACATCAAAAGGACACAGGAATCAGGCCAAAGACCAATATGGGACAATATGAGCATCCAAACAAATAACGCTAATGAAGGATTTAACCTGTTGAACGTAAAACTTCATGTTAGCATTAAAAATAAACACATTAATAGGAAAAAGAGTTCATCCTACAATAGGAAGCCAATTAATGTAAAAGGAACAAGGAATTAGAGAATCACCCTTTGACAAGAAACAAATTATAGATTAAGGCAAATATCATCAATAATGCTAACACGAGTGTGTGAGAAGGACACTTATGTGCTCAAAGTTATCTCCCCACAAGAAAGTTACTACTAATAAAAGATAAAGTAGTCACTTTACAGAGGACAAATCCCACTGACACCACCTTCGGTAACGATCACACTGCATAAATGGGATGAACTAACAGCATGTGCCTCCTACATGATACACTGAGAAGAGCTCAGCATCCATTCTGGGGTATTACTACCGAAAGTACACAACTGGAATCTAATCAGGAGGAACATCAGCCATCCCCAAATTGCAGGACTAGCTACACCGTAACTTGTATTTTTTTAGAAGTATGTATGTTGTGAAATATCAAAATAAAAAACAAAGCCTCACAAAAAGTCTAAGGAACTGTTGTAGACTAAAACATGATCTTAGGTTCTTTGTCTTTTGAATCACTGGCAACTTCTAAATAAAACCTGTAGATTAGATAATAGTATTATACCAACATTAAGTTTCTGTCTTTGATAATTATTAGGCACTTATGCAAGGGTTTCCCTGTCGGTAGAAAAAACAGAAAAAAGTAAAGCAAATGTAGTAAAATGTGCAGTTCTTCACATCTGTCTTGCAACTCTGTAGGTCCAAAATTAAGTTGAAAATACTATTTAAATATTGATCAAGCAACTGTGACAAAATGGTAATCATGACAGTTGAATCCAGATAAAAGAGTAATGTGTCAACATTGTATTATGCTTTCAACTTTACTTTGAAAGATTTCAAGAAATGAGGTTGTTATAAAGATCAAATCCGATTAACTATATATAAGTAAAAGCACAAATAGCAAGATGCTATGTAAATAAAAAAATACACTCTAATTAAATGACACAAGAAAACAGACAAACGCAGATATGGGACATCGTATAAGACAACTGGCCTGGTCTCTTCAAAAAGCAGTATGTCCAGGAATTCCACTCCTAGGTAGAGACCCCAAGCGAAATGAAAATGTATGTTCACCAAAACAACAACAATAAAATCAACTTTCACAGAAAAATTCATAGCAAAACTATTCAACAGTGCAAAATTGAAAACACAAATGTCTATCTCCTCATGAATGGATAAGCAAAATCTGGCACATCTGAACAAATATTATTCAGTCATAAAAAGGAATGAGGTTCACATACTTGCTATGACATGGATGAACACTGAAACCATTTTACTCAGCGAAATAAGCCTATCACAAAGAACCCCATATTTTAAGAATCCATTTATATAAAATGTCCAGAATAAGCACATCTACAGAGACAGGTCAAAGGTTGCCTAGGGCTGGAGAGATAGGAGTGAGGGATCACTACGAACGGGTATGGGCTTTTGGGGGGTCAGGAAAATGGAGATGGAAATGCTATACAACTGACAGTGGTGATGGCTGAACAACTCTGTGAATACACTAAAACCACAGAATAGGTAAATAGGTAATGTTTTGAAATCTGAATATATCCCAATAAAGAGGTGAGTTAAAAATAAAAACAATGTGGTGAGAGGGAAAATTGCAGGTCTAGAAAGACAAAAGTGAAAGCAATGTGTAAAACTTGTATTCTGGTTAAAAAATACAGCTATAAACATCATCTGAATATGCACGAGGTATTAGACAATATTAGGAAGGAACTGGCATTAGTTTCTTACATGTGATAATACAGAAAAAATGACTTAGAAAATGAATGCCAAAGCACTCAGAGTTGAAAGAAGTGATATCTGAAATTTATTTGCGTTAGTCCAACAACGCAAAGTACATACAAAAATAAACCTAGAAAAATTATTTAGTCTAAACCACGAGTATATACTAGTGCTTACTAGCAAACTGTAATTTGGGATTTGATTGAGGTGCCAGCCATTATAAACCCATACTAATTCGTAATTATCACTAATTCACAAAGTGTATGCACTATCTACTTGGTAGATTGTGATGGTACAGTGCTTGTATCTTTCATTTTTTATTCTTGTTCATTTTAATCGACACTCAAAAAGTAGTGAAAATAAACACATACTCACATTGAGCTTTTTATCTATTCTTTGATCAGTGTTCTTTAATTTACCAGATGAGGCCAGAGATGGTTTAAAATAAACAGTTGGATTTGGTGCTATGGAGACTGGCTTTGGGATCATTAGTCTCTGAACAGGAGGATAATCAGAGTCCACCTTATAAGTAAAAATAAATCAGAAACCAACTTTTATGTTCAGATATACAAGTGGTGCTCAGCTAAAAATTATTTGACAATAGCAAATATGACCTAGAGACTTTGAGTACTTCTTAGAGAATCACTCAGGGGATGCAAAGAAATACTAAGAGAACAACTGATAGTAAGAGAACCAAGGGGTATGTGTGTGTGAGTGAGTGTATGTGTGTGTGTGTGTGAGTGTGTGTGTGTGTGTGTGAGTGTGTGTGTGTGTATGTGTGTGTACACACATATACATACAATTCCAAAATGGTTTTCATGGAGTATTTTATTCCAGAATTAATGACTTTGACACACTTGTGCACACACACAAAATAGAAACTATGTTCAAAACTATTCTAGATATCTAAGCTTTTACAAGATGAATTTCAAATATAAAAACTAAACATCTAAACTAAAATCGATTTTGCAGCATTTTCTGTAAATTGCTGTCTAAATTTCTTCAGCTGCAAATAGGGTAGCTTTACACTACGTAGGAAAATATTTTAATGGCTTAAAATGTGAGCAAATCTCCCTCCAATTTAATGTTCCTCTACTGTGATTTAAAAATCATACCAAAAGTCTTCCAATTGCAATCTCATTAGTAAAGTAGTGTTGAGAATTCCAAAACTTAGCATGAACTGGCTTTCTTATCTAGGTTCACAAGTGTTTTGGCAATGGTCTCTTGCTACACGGAATCACAGTAAAATCCTGTCGGTTTAAGATGAGTCTGAAGCCAAGAGCTTCTCCTAACACCCATTAATAAAATTTTATTGGTATTACACACAAACACTAATACAATTTTTATTTGCAAGAACATTTATTACCACACAGTTTAAAAAATTTACTCTTTTTTAGGCAATCTGATATAAAATAGGAGTCTGAGAAAAGCAGCTACTGGGCTATATTAATCACATCTCAGCAGCTAATAACAGATTGACTTCTCCTTGCCAGATTGCAAACATCTAGGTCATTCCAAAATTTGAAAGCAACACTATCCCAAGACACAACTCAATGTTAACTTCTTCCTCTGCATTAAAAATTTTGCAAAACTAATAAGTTTTCATATTTTGAATACAGTCTCCAAATTAATTCAGAGATTTATGATAATTTTAATCAATTACTTCTTGGGAAACATGGTATTCTAATAAATGCTTCCACAAGTAAGGATCTGGGAATCTGTTTCCCCAGAAGGATTCTTAACCAGCCACAAGTATAACTAATCGAAACTATACCTTTCTAACCCTGCCTATTGAGCAATTTATTTTTCCCACAGTAACCTCCAAAGCTAATTTTCACAAAATAGAATACACTAAAAAGGCTTAGCAGGATATCATGTGTATTATATTTTTTATTAGCTCTGCTATTTGGAACAGTATTTTGGGCTGACTGATGGTAGACATGCCAATTTGAAATCTATTACACTAGGCAGATTGACATATTTTTGTTAATGAGAAAAGTTTACAAAGATAATTATGTTTAGTGAGCACTTCAGTTCACTGACTCTGTTCACTCCTCTCTTTATTTACCCACAGGTAAGCGTCACTCGTAAAGACTGCCGAGATGCCGAAGACGGGACTGCCAAATATCTCAAAAATACCACATGAGCATCTACATCATATACAGCATTATGCTCAGTAAGGCGCTCACAAGAGGAACAACATCAAAGAAAAAAATCTTAGTTTTCATACATGTTCCCTAATGCCTATCAACTAATTTCAGTTTGGTTATTGGCTGACTTAAAAATAAATAATGCAAAAGTACTCACACTTTACAAAAATAATCACTAAAGAAGACCTACCTTTCGCCTTTTGGCCCCCAAGTTTCCGGTGGTATCTATCCCACTCCTATAACGAGGCTGAAAAAATACAATATATTAGAATAGATGGCAAACTTTGGAAAATATGACTTTCATCACCAATATACAAAAATATATCTCATTGAAAAAGTTTAAAAATCAACTTACAGACTTCCGGGGAGAAGAAATATCAAATGGAATTATTTTTGCATCCTGTTAATATTGAAATCATAACAAAATTAAGATTTTTCACTAAACTCAAATTGTGAAACACTGTTGCATTTACCTGTGATTTTAAAAATTTTACCGGGAGAGGGCTTGTCAACATCTCTAAAAATTTGAATATTCGCTGCACTTTTGACCAGGTCGCATCACAGGATTGTGCATTGAGTTGCTGAGCTTTGTTTCTGAGTGGTGCCTACAAAGTAAACCCTGCATTATCTGTTTGGACTGTGAACTCTACAGCACACATTTCAGACAATGAAACTATTTAAAACACAGAATGCAGGTCGAAAGGGAAATAGGAATATTCTGTTAACAACAGCTTATCTCTGGGTGGTGTCATTAATCACATATTCAACCTTTTCTCTTCCTTTATTGAAAATGCAATTCTCTGCCTGAGAAATTACTATTACAATCAGAAAAACATGATAAGACACCTTGCACCACTCTAGAGATCTGCCAGTTATGTGAAATGGGAAAAGTAAGGTAACTGGTAGAACATTCTAGCATTAACTTCATCTGTTTATCCTTGATATTTAAATCAAACAACACTGAATGAAGGAGAACTGTATTAAAATATTAGTTATTCTGGGTATTAAGTAGTATTTACTCACAGTAAATTTCAAGATAACTAAATAAAGAGACTATAGACTCTACTGCAATGGAAATACAAACTTCTAAATGGAGTTATTTCTTTTCATTTGTTTGCCTTCTTCCTTTGTTGTTTTCAGTTTTACATACCACATAGCAGTGAAGTCATATGGTTGATGAGAGTAAAAGGGATCAAATATATGGTGATGAAATACATGGAGAACTGACTCTGGGTGGCGAACACACAATGTGATACATAGACGATGTAGTATAGAATTGTATACTTGAAACATATGCAAGTTTACTAACAATTGTCACCCCCAATAAAGTTTAATAAAACAAATAAATAAATGCAGTTGCTTCTTAAATTTTAGTGAAAGAAAAATTTTAAATACGTAGGCTCTTTCTTAATAAATGGCTTTTTAACTTCCTTAGAATTGGAGTTAAGGACACAATCTTGTAAAGAATAGACAAGTACCCTTTAAAATACAAACAATGTTTACAAATTCCAATAGAAACATTTCCTTTTCTCAAGAATGCATTACAACATTTCATAACCAAGTGACTACCACCAATCAAAGTAGTTTGGTAATGCTCGCTGTCAAAAAAACACAGTAGTAATCAAATTACAACCCAGTTTCTATAACTAGCTGATAGCATCTGAAAAACTGAACTATAATAACTGCTTTAAATAATGTTTCTCTATATGATACCAAACATTCATTATATTTTCAGAGAAACTGCAATATTATACATTAGTTTTATCAATTATTTCATGCCGATTAAGGATTGGTGTTCAGGACAGAGGCTTCAGCAAACATGAGGCAATATTATAATCCTCCAGGAAAATTGACAGTCTGTCCTGTCACTGGATTCTAACAGGGCACGGGCCTCTCAATGTGTTACTCCACTAACCCATAAAATGGAAATGAATTAGAAAACTTTTCTTTTCTTTTTTTCTTTTTACTTGTTATTTATTAGTTTCAGGTGTACAAAGCAATGTGATAGTTAGACATTTACACCCGTCACAAAGTGATAACCCTCCTCCCCCAATATATTAACCCTCTGACACCGTATATAACTATTATAATTCCATTGACACTATCGCCTATGCTGTACTCCACATCCCGTGACTACATATATAGTAAATTATAGTTGGCATTCAATATCATTCAACTTGAGGTGTACAGCACAGTGGTCAGGTATCTACACCATCCATGACATGGTCTCTCTAATAAGACAAGTGCCCACCTGACACCCTACAAAATCATTACAACATTATTGATTATATTCCCCAAACTGTCTTTCAGATTCCCGTGGCAATATTGTGAATACCAATTTGTGCTTCTAATCTCCTCACCTTCTCCCACATCCCCATCCACATCCCAACCTGCAACCATCAGTGTTTTCTCTATATCTCTGAGACTATTTCTGTCTTAATAAATGGCTTTTTAACTTCCTTAGAATTGGAGTTAAGGACACAATCTTGTAAAGAATAGACAAGTACCCTTTAAAATACAAACAATGTTCATAGCAATGGCGGCAGCGGGGCGCACTTTTTGAGTTCTCCGTCGGATCTTATCAGAAACGGGAAGCTTATAACCCATCAAAGGACTCTCTGCTCATCACGCAGAACAGCGAAGAGACTCGCGCAGGGATTTCTTGCAGGTGGGGAAAAATTGGGCGAGCAGGGGAAGAAGGAAGGGAGCGGAGCGGAGACACGCCGCACCTGCGGCGGCGGTGGGGACGCGGGTTGGGATCGCGGTCCACACCTGTGGCGGTAGAAATTGCCCCCACCCTCGGGTTGTGGAAATCTGCTCCGCACCTGTGCCTGTGAAATTCCAGCCCACACCCACGGCTACAGATACGCAGGATATCCCAGGACGGAGGAGAGCCCGGAAGCCACGAGGTGGGCGTTTTGCCCTGCGTCCCACAGCGGTCCTCTCCCGCTGCAGGGGCAGCATATCCAGCATTAACTTCAGCTAATAACCTCAGTTGGTCCTTGGACCGGACAAGGAACACAGACTCCGTGCCTGGGCACCTTCCCCCGCTCTTCTGACCCTACCCCCGCCTTTCTAGAGACTTGATCTAGCCCCTGCACTAAGGAGCAGCGGCAGATTACAGAGGCGCCTTGGAGCCCCGGCTCCGGGAAGACAGGCGGGCCCAGGAGGAGGCTAGGAGCTGGGAATCTTCCGCCCCAGCCACCACCTTTTCTGGCCTGCGGGAAGAGTGTTAAGACAGCGGGGCTGGGAAAGAGAAGACCCCTCCTTCCATCCCCAGCCCCCACCCTTTCTAGCCAGCCTAGAGCGGGGCAAACACATCCCCAGCTGCAGAGACGCAGGGGTTCCCAGGAAAAAGAGAGAACACAAAAGCCAAGTGCCGGACTCTACTTTGCGTCCCACAGCAGACCTCTCCTCCCGCAGAGGGAGGATATCTAGCATTTGAGACTATTAAACTCCATACCTGGGCCCCTCCCCGCTCTTCCAATCCTACCCCCACCCTTCCAGAGACTTAAACTGGCTCCTGATCTGAAGAGCAGTGTCAGATTACAGAGGAGCCTTGGGGTTTGGGCTAAGGGAAGACTGGCCGCTGGCTTTGGTCCAGGGAAGAGGCTGAGAAGAGTGTGGTTTGCCCTGGACTAGGAGACAGAAGACTCATCCACCCCCAGATACCACCGTTTCTGGCCTGTGGGTGGGGTGTGACACAGCTGGGCTAGGAAAGAGAAGACCCCTCTTTCTATCCCCAGCCCCCACCCTTTCTGGCCTGCCTAGGGCGTGGCAATTACATCGGTGGAGGCACTCCCAGGGATCAGCAGTAAGTGGTATATACAGCACTCAGCTTTCAGCAGCTGAGGAATTCCCTGCCGGCCACACACACACACAGGGAAGAGGTGCCCTAAGACTCAGGAGAGCTGGACACAGGGCTGGTGGTGCTATTCTCGGTGTGCATATGTGCCGGCAAGGGCAGAAACTGCACTGACTTTGTAAAACCTACTGTCCAGACCCCTCAGCCCCACGCATCTAAAGCTGCAGCCTCAGAGTCACTCTGGGCATCAGGTGACCGGCTCTACCTGCACAATACGCAGGGGATTACTTGGTGGGCTTAAGCCACAACTGGCGCTGTTTTTTTTTCCTTTTTTTTTTTTTTTTTTTTTTTTTTTTCTTTTTTTCCTTTTCTTTCTGTTTTGATTTGTCTTTATATTTTTGACATCTTTGCCTGTGTCGAGTGGGGATTCTGTGCTACAGCAGAGAACAACTTGGAGATTATTTGGTGGGCTTAAGCCACAACTGGCGCTGTGTTTTGTTTTTTTGTTTTTTTGTTTGTTTGTTTGTTTGTTTGTTTTTTGTTTGTTTGTTTGTTTTTGTTCTGTGTTGATTTGTCTTTATATTTTTGACATCTTTGCCTGTGTCGAGTGGGGATTCTGTGCTACAGCAGAGAACAACTTGGAGATTACTTGGTGGGCTTAAGCCACAACTGGCGCTGTCTTTTTTTTTTTTTTTCTTTTCTTTTCTTTCTGTTTTGATTTGTCTTTATATTTTTGACATCTTTGCCTGTGTCGAGTGGGGATTCTGTGCTACAGCAGAGAACAACTTGGAGATTACTTGGTGGGCTTAAGCCACAACTGGCGCTGTGTTTTTTGTTTGTTTGTTTGTTTTTTGTTTGTTTGTTTTTTGTTTGTTTGTTTGTTTTTGTTCTGTGTTGATTTGTCTTTATATTTTTGACATCTTTGCCTGTGTCGAGTGGGGATTCTGTGCTACAGCAGAGAACAACTTGGAGATTACTTGGTGGGCTTAAGCCACAACTGGCGCTGTGTTTTTTGTTTGTTTGTTTGTTTTTTGTTCTGTGCTGATTTGTCTTTATATTTTTGACATCTTTGCCTGTGTCGAGTGGGGACTCTATGCTATAGCAGAGAACAACCTGGAGATCACTTGGTGGGCTTAAGCCACAACTGGCGCTGTGGTTTTGTTTGTTTGTTTGTTTGTTTGCTTGTTTTGTTCTGTTTTGATTTGTCTTTATATTTTTGACATCTTTGCCTGTGTCGAGTGGGGACTCTGTGCTATAGCTGAGAACAACCTGGAGATTACTTGGTGGGCTTAAGCCACAACTGGCGCTGGTTTTTTTGTTCTGTTTTGATTTGTCTTTATATTTCTGACATCTTTGCCTATGTCAGTGGGGGTTGTCGATTGTTTTTTACATGTGAATGTATTTGACTTTTTCCTTGTTGTTATTGTTGTGCTTGGTGATTTGCTTTGTTCTGTAATTGCCCTACCAGTGCCCAGCTTAAGAGGCACAAGATTCAACATACCCAGCGGCCAACTCCAGGCCAAGCCAGAGTACTACGGGTTTGACCTACAAGTGACACACTCAGAGGATTCTTTACAGGCACATAGAGGCCAAAGGGCAAACCACATCTAAGCGGTCAATCCTCACGCAGCAGAATACCCTGCGTGGGCAAAGCCAAGTCTCACAACTAGTCAGCCTAGGAGTTAACTCCACCTACTCACAAGCGAAAAGCAATTAAGGATCTTCTTTAACAGGACAATATACACAACACAAGAGTCACTTTTAGAGCACACGAGGAGGAGAACGAAGTAGTGCAAGTCAAATATAAAGGACATTTATTATATACTAATCCAGCAAGAACTAAGAACTCCAGGGCACCTATCTAATACATCGAAGCAAACACAGAGAGTCAGCCAGAATGAGGAAACAAAGAAACATATCCCAAATAAAAGAACAGAAGAAACCTTCAGAAATGGAACTAAATGAAGCAGAGGTAACCAAACTGTCAGAGACAGAGTTCAGAATTCTGATGATAAGAATGTTTAAGGAACTTAGAGAGGACATCAAGAAGGATGTAGAAATCATAACGAACAACCAGTTAGAACTAAAGAACACAGTTACGCAAATAAAGAACTCACTTGAAGGAATTAACAGCAGGTTAGATGAAGCAGAGGATCGAATCAGCGACTTAGAAGACAAGTTAGCAGAGATCACCCAAACAGAACAACAGAAAGAAAAAGAATAAAAACAATGAAGATGGTTTAAGAGACCTATGGGATAACATCAAGCGCAACAACATGCATCATAGGAATACCAGAAGGTGAAGAGAAGAAACAAGGGATTGAGAACATATTTGAAGTAATAATGTCTGAAAATTTCCCTAACCTGATGAAGGAAACCAACATACAAGTCCAGGAAGTGCAGAGAGTTCCAACCAGGATAAACCCAAACAGGTCCACTCCAAGACACATTATAGCTAAAATGGCAAAGATTAAAGACAAAGAGAGAATCCTAAAAGCAGCAAGAGAAAGACAGAGGGTTACATACAAGGGAACTCCCATAAGACTATCAAATGACTTTTCTGCAGAAACATTGAAGGCCAGGAGGGAGTGGCAGGAGATACTCAAAGTGATGGAAAACAAAGGCCTACAACCTAGGTTGCTTTATCCAGCAAGGCTATCATTTAAAATTGACGGGAGATAAAGAGCTTCCCAGAAAAGAATAAGCTAAAGGAATTCATTACCACCAAGCCAGCATTGCAAGAAATACTAAAAGGACTTCTGTAAATAGAAGAAAGACGAAAACAACTTATCCACAAATTTAAAATGGCAATAACTATGTACTTATCAATAATCACTTTAAATGTAAATGGTTTAAATGCTCCAATCAAGAGACATAGGGTGGCTGAATGGATAAGAAAGCAAGACCCTTGTATATGCTGTATACAAGAGACTCACCTCAGATCAAAAGACACACACAGGCTAAAAGTGAAGGGTTGGAGTAAGATATTCCATGCAAATGGAAATGAGAAAAAGCTGGAGTTGCAATACTTATCTCTGACAAAATAGACTTTAAAATGAAGAAAATATTAAAAGACAAAGATGGACACTATATAATAATAAAGGGATCAATTCGACAAGAGGATATAACCCTAGTAAACATCTATGCACCCAACATAGGAGCACCTAAATATATAAAACAGATATTGACTGACATAAAGATGGAGATCAACAGTAACACTATCATAGTAGGGGACTTCAACACACCTCTGACAACAAGGGACAGGTCTTCCAGACAGAAAATCAATACGGAAACAACAGCCTTAAATGACACATTGGACCACTTGGATTTAACCGATATTTTCAGAGCATTCCACCCCAATGCTGCAGAATACACGTTCTTCTCAAGCGCACATGGAACATTCTCCAAGATAGACCATATGTTAGGCCACAAAGCAAGTCTGGATAAATTTAAGAAAATTGAAATCATACCAATTGTCTTCTCTGACCACAGTGCTATGAAATTAGAAATGAACTACAGGAAAAAGACTGGAAGACACACAAATTCATGGAGGCTGAATAATATGTTACTAAACAATGAATGGGTCAAACAGGAGATCAAGGAAGAAATCAAAAGATATCTCGAGACAAACGAAAATGAAAATACAACGACCCAAAATCTATGGGATGCAGCGAAAGCAGTCCTAAGAGGGAAGTTCATAGCACTGCAGGCCTACCTAAAGAAACAAGAAACATCACTAATCAACAGTTTATCTTCACACTTAAGGGATCTGGAAAAAGAACAACAAAATAAGCCCAAGAGGAGTACAAGGAAGGAGATAATAAAGATCAGAGCGGAAATAAATGAAATAGAAACCAGAAAAACAATACAAAAGATCAATGAATCCAAGAGTTGGTTCTTAGAGAAGATAAACAAAATTGACAAACCTTTAGCCAGACTCATTAAAAAAAAGAGAGAGAGGACCCAAATTAATAAAATCAGTAATGAAAGAGGAGAAGTGACAACAGACACTGCAGAGATACAAAAAATCCTAAGAAATTTCTATGAGCAACTGTATGCCAACAAATTTGACAACCTGGAAGAAATGGACAATTTCCTAGATGCATACAACCTCCCAAGGCTAACTCAAGAGGAGACAGAAAACCTGAATAGACTGATTACCACCAAGGAAATTGAATCAGTAATCAACAATCTCCCAACAAACAAAAGCCCTGGACCAGATGGCTTTACAGGTGAATTTTACAGAGCGTTCCAAAAAGAATTGTCACCTATTCTCCTCAAACTCTTCCAAAAATCCAGAGGAGGAAGACTCCCAAACACTTTTACGAAGCCACTATCACCCTGATCCCAAAATCAGACAAAGACACCACAAAAAAGAAAACTACAGGCCGATATCGCTAATGAACATAGATGCAAAAATCCTCAACAAAATACTAGCAAACAGAATTCAGCAATATATTAAAAAGATTATACACCATGATCAAGTGGGATTCATCCCTGGTATGCAAGGGTGGTTCAACATCCGCAAATCAATTAATGTGATACACCACATTAACAAAATGAAAAATAAAAATCATATGATCATATCAATTGACGCAGAAAAAGCATTTGATAAAATTCAGCAGCCATTCATGATAAAAACCCTTAAGAAAGTGGGAATAGAGAGATCATATCTCAACATAATAAAGGCCATATATGATAGACCCACAGCTAACATCATACTCAATGGGGAAAAACTAAAACCATTCCCCTTAAAATCAGGAACAAGGCAAGGCTGCCCACTTTCTCCACTTCTATTCAACATAGTGCTGGAAGTTCTAGCCACAGCAATCAGACAAGAAAAAGAAATAAAAGGCATCCAAATCGGTAAGGAGGAAGTAAAACTGTCATTATATGCAGATGATATGATACTATATTTAGAGAACCCTAAAGACTCCACCAAGAAACTATTAGAGCTGATAGATGAATTTAGTAAAGTAGCAGGATACAAAATTAATATTCAGAAATCAGTTGCATTTGTATATACCAATAATAAAACATCAGAAGGAGAAATTAAAAATGCAACTCCGTTTACAATTGCTCCAAAGACTATAAAATACCTGGGAATAAATTTAACCAAAGAAGTAAAAGATCTGTACTCAGAAAATTATAAGACACTGAAGAAAGAAATGAAAGAAGATACAAATAGATGGAAACACATACCATGTTCATGGATAGGAAGAATTAATATAGTTAAAATGTCCATACTGCCTAAGGCAATATATATATTCAACGCAATTCCTATCAAACTACCAACGACATTTTTCACAGAAATAGAACATATAATCCTAAAATTTATATGGGATAACAAAAGACCCCGGATATCTTCAACAATCTTGAGAAATAAGAACAAAGTGGGAGGTATAACAATACCTGACTTCAAATTATACTACAAGGCTACAGTAATCAAAACAGCATGGTACTGGCATAAAAACAGACCCATAGATCAATGGAACAGAATAGAGAGTCCAGAAATAAATCCATGCCTATATGGCCACTTAATCTATGACAATGGAAGCAAGAATGTACGGTGGGGTAAAGACAGTCTATTCAATAAATGGTGCTGGGAAACTTGGACAGACACATGCAAAAAGATGAAGCTGGATCACCTCCTTACACCACATACAAAAATAAATTCAAAATGGCTTAAAGATTTAAATGTAAGATCTGAAACCATAAAATTCCTAGAAGAAAATATAGGAAGAAACTTCACAGACATTACCGGAGTAAGATTTTTACTGATATATCCTCGAGGGAAGTAAGAGGAAAAATAAACATGTGGGATTACATCAAACTAAAAAGCTTTTTCACAGCAAAGGAAACCATCAATAAAACAAAAAGGGATCCTACTGATTGGGAAAAGATATTTGCCAATGATATATCTGATAAGGGTTAATATCACAAATTTATAAAAACTCACTCAACTCAACTCCAAAAAAACAAACAACCCAATTAAAAAATGGGCAGAGGACATGAAGAGACATTTTTCTAAAAAGGACACACAGATGGCAAACAGACATATGAAGAAATGTTCAACCTCACTAACCATTAGAGAAATGCAAATAAAAACCACAATGAGATACCACCTCACCCCAGTCAGGATGGCTATCATCAATAAATCAACAAACAACAAGTGCTGGCGTGGATGCGGAGAAAAGGGAACGCTGGTGCACTGTTGGTGGGAATGCAGATTGGTGCAGCCACTATGGAAAACAGTTTGGAGATATCTCAAAAATCTGAAAATGGAACTACCTTATGATCCAGCAATCCCACTCCTAGGTATCTATCCGGAGAAATCCAAAACTCCAATTCAAAAATCTTTATGCACTCCTATGTTTATTGCAGCACTATATACAATAGCCAAGACCTGGAAACAACCGAAATGCCCATCAGTAGATGACTGGATTAAGAAACTGTGGTACATTTATACAATGGAGTATTACGCAGCCATAAAGAAGAAAGAAATCTTACCATTTGCAACAACATGGATGGACCTAGAGAACATTATGTTAAGTGAAATAAGTCAGAAAGAGAAAGACAAATACCATATGATCTCACTTATATGTGGAATCTAAAGAAAAGAATAAGTGAATGAACTAATCAGAAACAGTTTTGGAAACATGGAGGAAAAACTGAGGGTTGCTAGATGGGCAGGGGGGTGGGGATAAGGGGAAGGTGAGAGGTTTTGGGAACGTACAGAGGGATAGTGGATGGGGGGAGGGGGGTTCACACAGTGTGAGGGATATAAATGATAAATGTCTAAGTTTTGCTTTGTCTTGTGCACCTGAAACTAATTAATAAAAAAAAAAAATTAAAAAAAAAACAAAAAAAAAAACGAGTGGGAGATACTATAAAAATGAAGAAATGTGGCATGCCACTTGTAACAAAACCAAATAAAGTATCAATTCTATGAGAAAAACAAACATAATATTTTAAAATAAATTACCATGTGAAAATGCATTTGTTACTTGAGGGCAAAAATAAATGTTACTTGAGGGTGAAAATAAATGAACTCTAGAGTCATTTAAATGTATTGAATCCTGACACTTTACCAAATGGTATCTCTAAAGTTCTGTGGAAGGATAAATAAAAACTAAGGCAATGAAAAAAAAAAAAAAAAAAAAAAAAAAAAAAAATGATAATATATTTTCATATATTATCTCTGTACTACATCTTCCCAACTCTTGTTATTGACTGTTTTTTATTATAGTTTTTTATTATAGTCAATCTAGTGAGTGTGAAGTTGTATTACATTGTGGTTTTAATTTGCTTTTCCATAATGAGCTGTGATTTTGATTATTTTTGTGTGTATGCTTGTGCTTTTTGTGGTGTCATATCTATTCAAATTGTTTGCATATATTAAATGGGGTTGCTTTTAAAAAAAAAATAAAAATAAAAATAAAAATAAAAATAAAAATAAAAATAAAATACAAACAATGTTTACAAATTCCAATAGAAACATTTCCTTTTCTCAAGAATGCATTACAACATTTCATAACCAAGTGACTACCACCAATCAAAGTAGTTTGGTAATGCTCGCTGTCAAAAAAACACAGTAGTAATCAAATTACAACCCAGTTTCTATAACTAGCTGATAGCATCTGAAAAACTGAACTATAATAACTGCTTTAAATAATGTTTCTCTATATGATACCAAACATTCATTATATTTTCAGAGAAACTGCAATATTATACATTAGTTTTATCAATTATTTCATGCCGATTAAGGATTGGTGTTCAGGACAGAGGCTTCAGCAAACATGAGGCAATATTATAATCCTCCAGGAAAATTGACAGTCTGTCCTGTCACTGGATTCTAACAGGGCACGGGCCTCTCAATGTGTTACTCCACTAACCCATAAAATGGAAATGAATTAGAAAACTTTTCTTTTCTTTTTTTCGTTTTACTTGTTATTTATTAGTTTCAGGTGTACAAAGCAATGTGATAGTTAGACATTTACACCCGTCACAAAGTGATAACCCTCCTCCCCCAATATATTAACCCTCTGACACCGTATATAACTATTATAATTCCATTGACACTATCGCCTATGCTGTACTCCACATCCCGTGACTACATATATAGTAAATTATAGTTGGCATTCAATATCATTCAACTTGAGGTGTACAGCACAGTGGTCAGGTATCTACACCATCCATGACATGGTCTCTCTAATAAGACAAGTGCCCACCTGACACCCTACAAAATCATTACAACATTATTGATTATATTCCCCAAACTGTCTTTCAGATTCCCGTGGCAATATTGTGAATACCAATTTGTGCTTCTAATCTCCTCACCTTCTCCCACATCCCCATCCACATCCCAACCTGCAACCATCAGTGTTTTCTCTATATCTCTGAGACTATTTCTGTCTACTGTGCTCATTTATTCAGTTATTTAGATTCCACATGTAAGTGAGATCATATGGTATTTGTCTTTCTCTGTCTGACTTATTTCACTGAAACCATAAAACTCTCAGAAGAAAATATAGAAAGTAAATTTGAAGACATTACCCAGAATAATATTTTTACTGATATATCCCCTCAGGCAAGGGAAGTAAAAGAAAAAATAAACATATGGGATTACATCAAAATAAAAAATTACCATCAATACAACAAAAAAAGCATCCTACTGAAAGATGTATATTTGTCAATGACACATCGGATAAGGCATTAATATCCAAAATTTAGGAAACACTCGTTGAAATCAACACCAAAAAAACAAACAACGGAATTTAAACATGGGCAAAGGACACGAAGAGATATTTTTCTAAAGAGGATATACAGATGGCCAACAGAAATAGGAAAAAATCCTCAACCTCTCTAATCATGAGAGAAATGCAAATAAAAACCACAATGAGATACCACCTCACTCCGATCAGAATGGCTATCATCAATAAGTCAACAAACAACAAGCACTGACGAGGATGTGGACTAAAGGGAACCCTCATGCACTTTTGGTGGGATTGTAGATTGGTGCAGCCACTATGGAAATCAGTATGAAGTTATCTCAAAAAAATGGAAATGGAACTACCTTATGACCCAGTAATTCCGCCCTTAGCTATCTATCCAGAGAAATAAAAAAACGCTAATTCAAAAAAATGTGTGCACCCCTATGTTTACTGCAGCCTTATTCACAATAGCCAAGACATGGAAACAATGGAAATGCCCATCAGCAGATGACTGGATTAAGAAGCTGTTTACACAATAGAGTATCACTCAGCCATAAAGAAAAATTAAATCTTACCATTGCAATGATATGGATGGACCTGGAGAACATTATGCTAAGTGAATTAGAGAATCTTTAATATACCTTTCAACTCTCACGCTCTAGGAAACCAAGAAAGAAAAAATAGATTCATCCCAAATGTTAACGATAAACATCTGGAGGCCTTGTTGAGAATGACTCATACATGAGTCTCAGGACTCAGCATGAAAAAGTATAGGATTGCATACATGAAATAGAGAAGGAAGCAGCAGGGATAGACTGACTTGGGACAAGCTTAGGAATCATGGGCTTGCATCATGCTATCTGCTACTAATGCAGTGAACTATGTTAACTGTAAAAAATTTTTAACTTTAAGAATTTTTTAATTTTACAAGAAGCTCCCTGTGTGACTCCAAGATCCAGTTAACACTTTCTGAAATAAAATATTGCCCTTTGTGAACACACACAGAAATAAGACTCATAATTACTGTTAACTATTTATGAAAACATCCTCTATTCAGGAAAATAAGAAATTACTCTAAGGACAGGACAGATCTTCAAATATATTTTTCACATACAATTTCTATGTCTGTCATAGATTGTCATCTTTACACGATTTCCCTCTCCAAAAGGCTACATGTTCAAAAGTATTACTATAACTCCTCCATTTTAAAATGTCAAAATCTGGAACATAAGCACCATAACAACATATACAAAAAACAGAATTGTATGAGCTTCAAGACTCTTAGGACAAAACATAGAATGCCACAATTTACCTTCACTTGGTGTTTTATAAAAAGCTAGCAATCAATTTCTGATTCTTCTCTGCCAATGTTTATATATGTAAATGTAACTCATTTTGCATAATGAGTTTGTGTTCTGTGACCCTGCTTCACTCACTTATAAGTTCTGATAACTTCTTGCAGTTTCTTGGGATTTTCTATATAGATAAGCACGTTGTCTGCAACTAGGAATAATTTTATTCCTTCAGTCCCAGTATGTATGCCCAGTATTTCTTTTTTCTGCATTAGCTAGGATCCGCAGTATATTTAACAGTAGCAGTGAGAGCAGACATCCTTGTTCTCTTTCTAATCATTGGGTGAAAGTAGTCAGTCTTTCACCATTAGGATGAATCTAGCTGGAGATTTTCTGTAGACACAATTTATCACTTCCAGGAGGTTCCATCTGTTCCTAGGTCTATTGAATATTTTTATCATGAATGGATGTTGAATTTTGTCAAATGTGTTTTATGCATCTGTGGAGATGTTCATACAATTTCTATTCTTTACTTTATGTATATGGAAGATAACATTAATTTTCAAATGCTTCATTCCCAGGACATGCATATTCCATGTGACCCTGATGTAATACACTTTTTATATATGTTGGGTTCAATTTGCAAATATTTGTTGAGAAAGCTTGTGTCTGTAACTCATGACAAATACTGGTCTGCAGCTTTCTTATAATGTCTTTGGTTTTAGTTATCAGGGTAATGTTGGTTCCTTAATATGTTGGGAAACATATGAAAAAGTTTGTGTATAATTGGTGTTATCTCTTTCCTAAAAGCTTTTTAGCACCTTCAGGAAAGTCATGTGGCCCTGAAGTTTTGTTTGCTAGAGGGTATTTTAACTATGAATTTGATTTCTATAATTGGCTGCTTAAGCTATTTATTCTTGAGTAACAGCAAGTAACATGAAACACCTAGGTATAAACCTAACAAAATATGTGCAATGCCTGTGTGATGACTATTACAAAACATTGAAGACAGAAATTTAAAAAGACCTAAATAGTGGCAGGAGGCTCAACACAGGAAAGATGGCTCCCACCAGCCGGCTGCACAGAAGGGAGATCCCCACGTAGGGAAAATGGCCCCAAAGTTACACAACTCAGTCTTTCCCCTTATGTCTCCGACACCCCCCGAGTCACCTTCTCTCTGCTGAGCCCAGGATTAGATACTGCTTCCGTGTTTGTAGGACAAATGAAATCGAGCTTTAATTCATTTATTTCATACCTAGTGGAATAACATAAAGAACATTCCCAATGGGAAATGAGGCAAGTTACTCTTTGGAAATGTGCTCACACTTTGATGCTGATGAAATTAAAAGGCTAGGGAAGAGATTCACAAAGCTTGATTTGGACCATTAGGATCTTTGAGTGTGGAAGAGGTCCTGTCCCTACTGGAGTTACAAGAATTCTTTAGAACAGCGAGTAATAGATACATTCCACACAGATGGGAATGGACCAGCAGACTTTAAAGAATTCATTGAGGGGGACTTTCAGTTCAATGTCAAAGACAATAAAAAGCAGAGTTGAGGTTTCCTTTCCGTATCTACGACATGGACCAATGTGGCTATCTTTCCAATAGGGAACTCTTCCAGGGGCTGAAGACGATGATGAGAACAATCTGAAAGATATACATTTACACCAAAGTGCAGACAAAACCATAACAAATGCAGGTAAGGATGGAGATGGAAGAATATCCTCTGACAAATTCTGTGCTGTTGTAGGTGGCCTACATATCCACAAAAAAATGGTGGTAGATGTGTGACTCTTTTTTCAAGTAAGCACCTAACACTTTTCCTTTCTTCTCCATCTCTGAAGATTGACTCAAGCCATCCATCCATGCTCTCTGTGTGTTTAAATGGAAGTATTTTTCTCTGTGAAGCCACATTTTCCAACATGAGCCTCATGAAGCCAACTAAGTGTTATTGACCTCTTATTCTCTCAGTAACTCAGTGTAGCACTTTAAAGTCTGAAGGACAACATGAAAGGAGCATGTCAATGTGGTGAAGAAAGGGAAGAGGTTCACTTTTTAATTTATCTTTCTTCATCTTGTATAACAAGAAAGAATCAGTACCTATGTATATACAGATATATGTAGCTTTCTATATGTGAGGTAGGTTTAATATACTTGATTTAATTTAATATACTTGATTTAGGGAAAAAAATGATAGTGTACAAAAGTGCCAAGCAGAACATAAAATACCTTAATTACATGATTGTAACAGGGGAGTTTGTACCTTTTTCTATAACTAGGAATATATTTCCAGGGACTACGAGTCATTGCTGAGCAGCTCTTACTACATCTCCGCTTGAGGAGTTCAGTGCTACTGCCAAGAGCTCGTGCTCGTGTTCATACATTACCTGCACAAAGCTATGGCTGCTTCATTCTGTTACTGCATAAGTGGGGCCATCACAATTATTAAATGTCCCTGAGTAAACGTAAGTTTCAGTTGTGATTTTATACACAAAGGCAAGAAGCTATGTGAAGCAATCATAATTTCTCTTAGATATTACTTAGTGAAAAGTCCCTGAAGTAGTCATGTAACTGCATAGAATATCCATTTGTTTAGTTACATGGGTAAACAATTTGTCATTAAACCTATGTTTGAACCATAACTGCCCCTTCTTTGTTTCAAAAGACTGGCAGCTAATCTAAAACACGGGTGATATTTAACATGCATGTATGTATCTAAATGCCCACATACATTTGTGACTTAAATAGGCGAAATCTTACTCATCTGTGTGCCACAGAGGAGCAAAATTTTATCCAAATTTATATCTCTTAAATTTCTTTACCACGCGGCATAAAGGGTGAACGATGGTTTTCTTCTTGGTTTGCCCATATTTTAATGGATGATGATTTAATAAATTTGTGTGATAGAAAAGTAGTATATCATGTTCCACCACTAAGTATTGTCCCTTCCCTTTTCTGCAGAGGTACTGTTGGCTGGAAGAAAACACTCTGGGTAGCTTTAAGAGTGAGTCGTCTTTCCCTATATAGGTTTTCAATGAAAACAAAACAAAACTGGTTTTACAGTCGTGAGTGGGAAAAGGCAGGTTGAATCAAGGTGAATGAATCTTAAAGTGGGCACAACTGCCGCCATCGCTGTTCCTTCAACTGAGTGCTGCACGTCAGGGGCTCTGTCTATGAGAGAAAAATCTCGGTGCTTGGTGTCCTTGCATGACATGGAGTTTTGCATATAGACCCATGTAAAATGGACCTTTTGTTTACATAATGTGCCAAATTTTAAAAGAAAATGTGGCCAACTTTGGAAATGTTACTGTTCAAACTGAAAATCTCCTACATGAAACTTTCTTCCTCTGGTTCAGTACATGGATTATAATCGCAGCCAGTGGTTTATCTCTTCCAGTGTCAACTGCCATGTGCTCTGCTTCAAGGGGGAATGAGTCTTCTGTGAAGTTTTTGTACATAAGTATTTGTTACAAATATTTTTAGAAAATGCTTTCTATTTCTCTTCCTTGTGCATATCTTGGCTCGCGTTACAGAAAAACAGGGCAAATATTATTTTCTTATTGGAGACTGAGTGTTTCCTCCTTTTTTTCTACTTTTTTTTTTTTTTAATGTGTATGGGTGGGTAGTTAGGGGTGAATTATGCCATATGTTAGTTTTTCTTCTGCATGAAATGTCATGTTGTAAGAACTTTAGAAAACTTCATAGTGTATGGATAAGAAAATAAAATATTTCAAACTTGAAAAAAGAAAGATCTAAATACATGTACTGATGTATTGCATTCATGGATTGGAAGACTCAGTTTTGTTAAGATGTTTATTCTCCCCAAATTGATCTTTAGGCTCAATGCAGTCCCAATCAAACCCCATAGACTTTGTAAAAAACTGATAGGGTGGTTCCAAACAGATGAAAAAGCAAAGGAACTAGAAAAGCCAAAACAAGCTTGAACAAGAACAAAATTGGAGGACTCATAGGACCTGATTTCAAGATTACTGTAAATCTATAGTAATCAAGACAGTTCAGAGTTGCCGAAAGGATTAATACACACATCAGTGAAGTACGTGAAGTCCAGAAATAGAGCCACAATATGGTCCACTGATGTTTTCAAGGTATAAAGGCAAATCAATAAAGAAACTATAGTCCTTGAGAAAGACAAATACAATATTATCTCATTTATATGTGGAATCTAAAGAACAGTATAAATGAACAAACAAAACAAAAACAGTCTCAGAGATATAGGGAAGAAAAGTGATGGTTGCTAGATGGGAGGGGTGTGGGGGTGGGGAGAAGGTAAAGGGATTGAAAAGTACAAATATGTAGTAACAATATAGCCATGGCGATATGAAATACCATTTGGGAATATAACAGTAATGTTGCAAAGATTATGTAGGGTGCCTGATGGGCCCTGAACTTATTAGGGAGATCACTTCATAAACTGTGTAGATGCCTGATCACTACGCTATACACCTGAAGCTGAAGTTGAATAATATTGAATGTCATCTGTAATTGAATATATATATGTATATGTATACATATATTTATATGCATAAATATATATATACACATATGTATGTATATATACATATATAGTCACGGGATATGGAGTACAGCATAGGGAATATAGTCTATGGAATTGTAACAGCTACATATGATGTCAGAGGAGTAGTAGATCGGAGGGGGTTATCACTTCATGAGGTGTGTAAATGTCTAACTTCTACATTGTTTTGTATACCTGAAACTAATGAAAAAAGAAAAAAGGAAAAACTATACTCTTTTGAAAAAATAGTACTAGCAAATTCAGAAATTCATATGTTGAAAAAGAATCTGGATCCATACAAAATAAAAAAGTTATCTCAAAGGATCACAGGTCTAAATTAAAACCTAAAATAAAGCTTCTACAAGAAAACACAGGAGAAAATCTCTGTAACCTTGGGTCAGGCTAAAATGTCTTTGATACTACACCAAAAGTGTCAACCATAAAAGGAAAGAAATAACAATATACTGAATGTCATCAAAACAACATTTCTCTTCAAAAGAAAATGCTAAGATAAGCCAGAGAAAGGAAGAAAAATATTCCCAAAACACATGTCTACTAAAGGACCTTGAGTATTGAACTCTCTAAACTCAATAAGAGTACAACCCTATTAAAAAATGGGCAAAATATCTGAATAGATATTTCACCAATGAACATCTACGATGACAAATAAGCCCTTGAAAATATTCTCGTTGTCATTAGGGAAATGCATATAAAAAGAAGAAGAGCAAGTTGGAATGGCTACTCCATACCTATGAGAATGGCTAAAATAAAAAACAGAAAACGAAAAACTGACGACCACACAGTGCTGACCAGAACTCTCTGACATTGCCATTGAGAATGCAAAGAGGCACCAGCCAGTTTGGAAAACAGTTTGGCAATTTATTATAAAGTTTAATGTATACTTATCATATGACCCTGCAGTCTAACTTCTAGGTATTTACCCAAATAAAATGAACATCAATGTTCACACCAAATGTCAATAGCAGCTTTATTCACAATTGCCAAAAATTAGAAACAACCCTAGTATCGCTTCACTGGTGAACGGATAAACAAATAGTATAATAGCTCAGCTATAAAAAGGAAATACATTTTGATATATGCAAAAATTGACCGATCTCAAATGCATTATGCTAAGTAAACTAAGCCAGATTCAAAACATTATATGCTATATTAAAAATTTACATGGCATTCTGGAAAAACCAAAACTACAGGGAGTTAAAACACATCCATGGTTGTCACAGGGTGGAAGTAGGAAGAGTGTCTGACTACAGAGCGATTTGCTCAAGGTAAAATTTTGGGGTGATGAAAATGTTTGCTCAGTATTTTGATTGCAATAGCAGTTACACAACTGTATGTCCTTTGTTAAAATTCAAATAGTCCAATAAGGGTGAATTTAACTACATATACTTTGTACCTCAATTATTTTAAAAGAAGAAATTAATCATCATACATCCAAAACATACACATTCACATATCTAATCCTAAAATGTTCACTTAGATCTTAAATCATGTTCATATAGTCCTTAAATGAACAGAAGGTTTCTAATGGCCACTTCCATTGTTTTCCAAAGAATAACTGAACAAAATTTTATTTGAATGCCAATACTTAAATATCGAATATTTTTATAGCCTATCCATTTAAATGTTAATAAAAATAACAAGTAAGCATAAGATACCAAGGAAAAGGGCTAGTAATCCAACAATAAAGGTGCAAGATTCTTAAAGTTGCACAGGAAGTGGCACAATGTTAATACAAAATAGAATGTAAAAGAATTAAGGTAATATATCATAAGCGGAAAAAGGAACTGCAAAGTAACATGAAGAGATAGACATAAGAAGTAAATGAGTGACTAAAACAATTCGAAAATGTAGGCCTTTCTCCAAAAATGTCAATTTCATTAATTATAAACATTCCAATTAAAAGGCAGAAAGATAAAAGGGGAACACTCAACTATATGCTGTCTACAAGAGGCTTACTTTGAATACAAAGACACAGGTTGAAAGTAAATGGATGGAGAAAATAGAAAGCACAATTTCCAAGCAAAACAATTCTTGTTCTACTAATAGAATGGTAGGCTATATGACTAGCAGACAAAGCAGATTTCAGTACTAAGAATTTTTTTCTAACGATTAAAAAGCAAAATAAATTTAGTAATATGACCAGAGGCACATCACTGAAACGCCATAGCAGATGTAAGGTGCATGCTCTCATGAGGGCTGAAAATATATGATGCGAAAATTGACATAATTAAGGAGAAAACACAAATTCTCCAAATCAAAAGTTGACTATTTTAACTCCTATCCCTCAACAATTTTAAAAGACTAACCTGACACCGCCCACAAAAGAAAAAAAAACAAAAGAAAGAAAAAAAGCATTCAGCAAGAACAAAGAAGACGTAAGAAATACTATCAGTCATCATTCTGAAATGTAGAGACCACCATACACAACAACTACAGAATATACCTTCTTCAAAGTTCATCAAGAACACCGTACACTGGGTTTTAAAACAAGTCTGAATCCATTTCAAAACATTAAATGAATAAACAGAGATCACAATAATACACGATCATATGAGAAATCAACACTATATTAGGAAAAACAAAAAACAACTACTAAAATCTTCTAGGAGGAAACACAGGAGAATTCATTTGCAGCCTGGGAAGAGACAAAGGTTTCTTAGGACACAGAGAGCAGTAAAAATAATGGGTAATTAGTATAAAACAGAGACTTCATAAAATGTAGAACATCTGCTGATCAAGAGATAACATTAAGAAAATGAAAAGCAAGCAAGACTGGTCGAAAAATATTTGTAAGTCCTGTATCAGACAAAGTATTTGTGTCCAGAATTCATAAACAGCTCCTATAGTTCTATGATGAAAAGACAACTCAATCTTTTAAACGGCAAAAGTTCTGAAGACAGACCTCACAAAGCAAGACATGCACATGGCCAAGAAGCACATAAACAAGAACACATTACTAGTCATGAGGGAAATGCACAGTAAATTACAATGCCACAGCAACATACACATAGCAGAATGGCTACAATTTAAAAGAGGGCAACCAACTACAGGTAAGGATGTAGAGCGACAGAAAGGTTCACAAACTATTGGGAGGAGTTTAAAATATTAGGTATTTAACCAAGAGAAATGAACATATGTCTACAAACAGAAACAAGAATGTTCATAGCAGCTTTTCATAAGAGCCAGGCAAAAAGCACTACACACTGAGTAACTACTGATATGAACATTTAGAAAGAGCAAAACCAACAAATGGTGGGGAAAATGAGAATATTTACTGTCCTGGGGCAGGAGGCAATAAATATTGACTGGGAAGGAACATGAGTGAATTTTCTGCAGGACTGAAAACATTCCACACCTCTGTAGGCTGAGTTACACAGGTGTAAACATCTGTGCAATTCATTCAATGCTACACCTAAGAGTTTTGCAATTCACTACACGTAAATTCTTGATAAATTAAAAAACAATGCATATTTAACTCTAGTTCCAGCAATGTATGCTGAAGTATTTGCGGATGAAGTGTATTCATA
The DNA here is from genome assembly GCF_036562045.2 of Rhinolophus sinicus. Taxonomy (NCBI): domain Eukaryota; kingdom Metazoa; phylum Chordata; class Mammalia; order Chiroptera; family Rhinolophidae; genus Rhinolophus; species Rhinolophus sinicus. The sequence continues at coordinate 61,784,592 of NC_133756.1, read as the reverse complement.
CCTTAAACTTAGTTTCCAACGCATCCAAAACATAAAGGATGGATATTAGCTTGGTAGAGCAAATACGAGAAAATATTAGAATCTATTCCTGGGAAAATGCGTGACCATGGCACACTTCTTCCAACATTTCTTCTCTGTGAAGCTTATAGTCAAATCGGGTGATAGGTGAGAAGAAAAACAAAGGTATTTCTGTACAGATGTTTCTTTCCATCTTCAACCCTACCCTTATTTTCCTCACTTTAGACCCTTATAACATCTAAACACACCAGCTGAATAACCTATTTTTCACACCAACTCCTTAAGCTTGGAAATACCACTTCGTCATGTATTGACATTGAGCCAATTCTAAATGATTCCTAGTCACCAAAATTTTGAAATGGTTCACAAGTGGGTCCCATCAATATGGGAAAAAGAAAGTCAGAGCTGTAATCAGAAGCTTACAGACACCTCAAATTGAACACAACCACCATGAAGTATGGGACTTACTATATGTTAACTTTATAAAACCTTTTCATGGATTATCTCACGTGAGGTACACACTATTACTGTGGATGAGGAAACTGAGGCATGGAGATATATGGCCCAATCCCATAGAGCTGTTAAATAGCAGACATCCTACAGACACAAGGTAAATATCATTAGTATTCATCGCTCTATTTTAAAGAGAAGGAAGTCGATGTACAAAGAGTTACTTTAACCCAGGTCACCCACGTCACTAAGTGGCAGGACTGTAGCTGACCTGATAATATCAAGCAATTAAGTCTCCACAAACTCAGTCTTACCGTATACTACTTACCTATTCTCTATCAATGAACTTTTTCATTATAAAAACAAGATTGGTATCACAGTAGATGCAAACAGACAATGTTAAATTACTAACACTCAATCCCTACAGAGGGAGGGTAGGGACCCAGATGAGAGAGGAGGTAACAAAGAGGTCTGAGAGACAGATGGTCATAAAGCTCCTAACAGTATACAATGTAATATGAGCACAATAAACAAACTAACGTTTAACTATCACCACCCACAAAATGTCACAATACAGGAAAATCAGACTAAACACAAATCTGTGAAATGGCTAAAACTGAGCTACAGGTATCAGCCTGATAGTCAGCGAAAGATCTTAGGAATTATGTCTTTAAAAGTTGAAACTGAAGGGAAATGCAAGAATTACAAATCTGTCATCAGGCAAACACTACACCAAGGTGATGTTTTTCTCATACAGAGATAGACTTTGAAAATATAGGGCCAAAAATTTTACGGAGAAATATAAAAACTTCTCTAAAGAATAAGCTCATGCTATATTAATCATTACTAATTTCCTCATTGTCATGCAGGGTGTCATGCAGGGTCTCTGGTCCCGCTCCCCCCACAAGAACACATATAAGGTGAGGCCAAAAAGGAACACCCACGGAGACATAGATACGGGAGTCATGCCATTATAGTCTCACTGGTAGCTGGGTTGGAGACACAGGAAGCAGGAGTCATACGGTCCACAACCTGCTTTTCTCTGCCAACCAACATCACTTGCTAGCTGCAATCCACCACGATAACTGCAATCCGCTCTTACTAGCTCAGCCACCATCTTCTTGCTAGAGTGGCTGCTAGAGTAGCCACGGCAGTTATATTAGTGGCCAATGGCTCACTTGTTACAGCTGACGGCCAACTAGCCACAGCTGATGGCCATCCAATCACAGTTGATGTCCATTTACTACCCCAATGAGCACCTTTCCACGTGAGGAAACTGCACTCCTGGCTCTGTCCCCACACTCACGTAAACAAGGTAAGACAAATAACCCATTTCACAAATGTAACTATGTCTCCATAAAGAAATGTAATAACAAAAGAAAAGTATTTTTTAAGAAAACTTCAAAATATTATACACAGGATAATAAACGGCATCCAAGACTTTTTCTTTCAACATGTTAGGTACATTGATACATTCCCTCCCTTTGCAACACTCCAGCCCTACAACAAGTGGCAACTAAGGTAAAAAAATAGACCCTCAAGACCAGTGACTCAGCTGAGCCCTCCAACATAAATGTCACCAGACAGGCCCTGTGGCAGAAAATCCAAACTGCCAAACCAGTCATGATTCTGGTGAGCCACAGAGTCCCAAACGACAAAGGTGCGAAATAGGAAAAGAGGAAATAAAGAAAAACTGAAAAACAAAGGCCTCCCACTCTATATAATCCACCAAAGCAAAATACCAATAGACAGGAAGAAAATCAATGCTAATACACGCCAAAATTTCAATCAAAACATGATTTCACCTTCAACAGAACTTGTTACAAGATCTTCTATTTACAGGTAAAAATTGTACTCCTAAAAAACTCATGGGTCAATGAGGAGGTCATAAACAAAATTTAATAAGAAACAAATGACAAATGAAAGCATTAAGAAACAACCAAAACTTAAATGACTCAGCTAAGCTGAAGTTCATTTCTAAAAAGATTGAAAGGAGACCTGCATTCACTTCAAAGTAGAGAGAAAACAAAATATAGGAACCTATAGAAAGAAAGGTTAAATTAACCAATCTTCAGTTAGTCTGTAACTTCACACAACTTTTATGTTCAGAACATATAAAGGACTCTCCCTACAAACCAAATAACCTGTAAGAAAAAAAAATAAAGTGGAAGAAGGATGAAGAAAGAAAATCCAAATGTCGACAAACTCACACAAAAAATGTTCCTCTCCATATTAAACAACGAAATACAAAATAAAACTCCAATGGCATGCCACTTCGCAGACATCACATTGGCCAAAAATTTAAAACAAACAAAATCCGTACTGGTAAGGATACAGACACAGCAGACCTACCCACGGTCATGTGGAAGTGGTAAGCTATAATACTACCTTGAAGAACAATGAGGCACGTGGGGACAGAGCCAGGAGTACAGTTTCCAGGCTCTTGGCCTCTCGTGGAAAGGTACTGGCTCAGGTAGTAAATGGCCATCAACTGTGATTAGATGGTCATCAGCTGTTACTAGTTGGCCATCGGCTGTTACCGTTTCGCCATTAGCCACTCACTGATATAACTGCCATGGCTCAGCTCACAAGGTGTGGAGTGGTGTGGCGGAGTGTGGATTTCAGATCCTATGGCTCCTACTGCCTGTGTCTCCAACCCAGCAGCCAGCGAGACTACAGTGATATGACTCCCCTATCTATGGCTCCGTGGGTGTTCCTTTTTGGCCTCACCATGTCCTGCGTTCTTACGTGGGGAGCGGGACCAGAACCCCACATGACACCCTGCATGACAAGGCAACACATCACACATCTGAAGGTGTGTATGATCCCTATAATCCAACCCTATTCCTAGATAAAGAGCCTACAGAAAAGCCGGCACCTGTGCCCAGGGAGACGTGCGTGGACATTCCCCTCAGCATGTACTAGGAATGGACCCAAACGTACCCTGCAGAATGGATTGTGGTAAATCTTCCTACAGGATAAATATGTAACAGTGAAATTCAATAACCCCCAGTTACCTTTCACGACACTGATAAGTTTAATAAGAAATATCAATAAGAAGGCAATGGACATGAATACGTACAACATTAATCCACTTACAGAGCTTCAGAAATTGGCTAAATCTAATCTTATAATCATATTCTGAGGGTCAAATAATTTCACTTGTAATTCTGTTTTGGAAGAATTATGGCTTTTTGATAATACTCATAAAATTTTAAGTTCTACCATAGGTTTTCTGTGTTGTCCCAGTGAATGTGATTTTAAATTTAAAATCCTGGTAGTTTAAAACATACACACACACATGATTTGAAGGGACTGTTTCAGTGGCAGGTTAGTCTTGTGCTGGGTCACCCCAAAGCCCACCCCTCCAGACCTCCCCTCACCACCACGGCACACCAAGGCCTTTGATAAACATCAAGAGTATTAACTATATAACCTACCTCCTCCTCTGGGGGTTTAGTTGCCACAAAGCCCATTGTCTCCCGAGTAATGTTGCCACCTTCATTACCTTCGCCATGACATAAACCATTGGCTGCAGACATACTGAAATTTGGGGAAGAAAAACCACCAGGCGAAAAGGAATATAAAAGCAAGAAAGAAATGAAAGGAAATTAAGGCAACTGATATATTACTCTGCTCCATATTTGTGAACTAACTGATTACCTAAAAATTAGAGAACTACTAACAAGAAAATAAAGGTACAGCTGAAGTGACTTTTAAAGCTGATAGATTTCTTTGTGTAAAAAGTTCTATTTTTCAACTTTACTTAAGCTTCAAAAGGCTTACGTGAATCAAATATAGACCTTACAAATTAAATAAAATGTTCAGCTGTAAAAATGACATTACCTTTCTTGTTGTTGTCTATTTTGTCCTGGCGTCATAGCTTTTTCATCTACAGTCTAGAAAACATGAACACACCATATTTAAGTGCTTGCTTATTTTGTTCTCATTTTCGTAACATCATCCTTCTATCTGTGAGTTTTCATATTTCGAATCAGGAATTTCATGGTTCTCAGTTAATGAGTCCTAAAATTGGCAAGTTATACCCTGTCTTCTGAATGGTACACAAGACTAAGAGTGTAATTCATATACACAGAATGTCACTGAGCACAACTGGGCTTTAAATAAAATGGTAGTATACAAACATAATACACTACCAACCACAAAAAGACGTTTATTTATCTCTTCTTATGGCCTATTAAATGCACAAGAAAATTCATAATGACATTGCTTTAAAAATGATTCTCTGAACTGAAACTGAGGAGTTCTTCCATGAAAAGGAATCAGGATTTCTTGGAGGAATAAGTGATTGATAATAGGGTTAGGGCCAGGAATTTACAAGATGAGCCCGGATTACTTTATTATACCAAAAGCCACGAAATGGTCAAAAAATGACAGGGAAACATCAAAAGGACACAGCAGCCAGGCCGAAGACAAATATGGGACAATATGAGCATCCAAGTAAATAATGCTAATGAAAGATTATAACTTATTGAATGTAAAAATTCATATTGACATTAAAAATAAACACATAAATAGCGAAAAGAAAATGTACCTATTAATAGAAAGTCAACTTATGTAGAAGGAACAAGGAATTAGAGAATCACCCTTTCACAATAAACAAATAATAGATTCCGGCAAATAGCCTCAATAATGCTAACACAAGTGGGCAAAAAGGACATTTGTGTGCTCAAAGTGATCTCCCCACAAGAAAGTTACTAATCATAAAAGGTAAAATAGTCACTTTACAGTGGACAAATCCCACTGACACCACCTTCGGTTATGATCACACTGCCAGGCATGGGATGAACTGACAGCATGTGCCTCCTACATGATACACTGAGAAGAGCTCAGCATCCATTCTGGGCTATTACTACCAAAAGTACACAACTGGAATCTAATCCGGAGGATCAAGAGATATCCCCAAATCGCAGGACATGCTACACCTTCACTTGTACTCTTCAGAAGTATGTATGTTGTGAAATATCAAAATAAAAAACAAACCCCCACAAAATCTCTAAGGGACTGCTGTAGACTAAAACATGATCTTAGGTTCTTTGTCTTTGGCATGACTGGCAACATCTAAATAAAACCTCTAGATTAGATAATGGTATTGCAGCAATGCTAACTTTCGGCTTTGGTAATTGTTCAACACTTATGTAAGAATTTCCTTGTTCACAGAAAACATGAAGAAAAAAAATAAAGCAATTGTACTGAAATGTGGAGTTCTTCAAATTTGTCTTGAAACTCTGTAGGTCCAAAATTAAGTTCAAAATACTATTTAAATAATGACAACTAATATGACGAAATGGTGATCATGAGAGTTGAATCCAGAAAAACAGTAATGGGTAAACATCCATTTAAAGAATGGATGTTTAAAGAATAAAAGCATTTAAAGAATAAAAGCATTATTCTTTCAACTTTACTTTGAAATACAAGAAATGGGGCTGTTATGAAGATCAAATCAGATTAACTATATATATAAGTAAAGGCAAAAACAGTGAAATGCTATTGAAATAAAAGAAATACACTTTAGTTAAATCACACAAGAAAACAGACAAACCCAGATATGGCACATTGTATAAGACAACTGGCCTGGTCTCTTCAAAAAGCAAAGTGCCCGGGAAATCAACTCCTAAGTAGAGACTCCAGGAGAAATGAACAAGTATGCTCACCACAACAATAAATACAAAATCAACTTGTACAGAAAAATTCATAGCAGGACTATTCAATAGTACAAAAGTGAAAACACGATGTCTATCTTCTCATGAATGGGATAAGCAAAATCTGGCACATCCAAACAAATAATATTCAGCTATAAAAAGAAATGGAGTTCTCATACTTGCTATGACATGGATGAACCTTGAAACCGTTATGCTATTTGAAATAAGCCTGTCACAAAGAACACCATATTTTAAGAATCCATTGATATGAAGTGTCTAGAATAAGCACATCTACAGAGACAGGTCACTGTTTGCTAGGGCTGGAGGTGTAGGAGTGAGGCATCACTCCTAATGGGTATGGGTTTTGGGAGGGGTCGGGAGAGGTGATGGAAATGTTCTAAACCTGAATGTGGTGATGGCTGAACAACTCTGTGAATACACTAAAACCACAGAATAGGTAAATAGGTAATGTTTTGGAATCTGAATATATCCCAATAAAGACGTGATTTAAAAATAAAAACAATGTGGTGAGAGGGAAAATTGCAGGTCTAGAAAGACAAAAGTGAAAGCAATGTGTAAAACTTGTATTCTGGTTAAAAAATACAGCTACAAACATCATCTGAATATGCACGAGGTATTAGACAATATTAGGAAGGAACTGGCATTAGTTTCTTACATGTTTCTTACATACTGGAGAAATGACTTAGAAAATACATGCCAAAGCACTCAGAGATAAAAGATGTGCTATCTGAAATTTACTCGCAGATAGTCTAACAACACAAAATACACAGAGAAAGCCAATCTGGGGAAACTATGTAGTCTAAACCATGAATACATACTAGTGCTTACTAGCAAATGCTAATGTGGGATTTGATTGAGGTGCCAGCCATTATAAACCCATACCACTTTGTAATCATCACTAATTCACAAACTGTACCCATTATCTACTTGGTAGACTGCGATGGTACAGTGCTTGTATGTTACATTATTTATTCTTGTTCATTTTAATCGATAACTCGAAGAAAAGTGAAAATAAACACGGAGTCACACTGTGCTTTATCGATTTTTTGTTTTGTCTTTTTAATTCACCCAATGCAGTCAGAGAAGATTGAAAATAAACAGTTCAATTTCCTGATACAGATACTGGCTCTGGGGTCACGAGTCTCTGAACAGGACGATAATGACAGTCCACCTTATAGGTAAAATGAAATCAAACATGAAATTATATTTTCATATATAGCAATGGTGCCAATTTAATAATTATTTGGCAATACCTAATGAGAACTACAGATTATGAGTAATTCCTATTGAAATACCCAGTGGATACAAAGAAACACCAAGAAAATTGATGGTAACAGAACCAAGGCGGGGGGTGTGTATGTGTGTTTAGGTGTATGTGTGTGTGTGTGTGTGTGTGTGTGTGTGTGTGTGTGGTTCCAAAATGGTTTCCATAGAATATTCTATCCAGATTTAATGACTTTGACACACCTGTGCACACATACAACATAGGAACTTTATTCAAAATTGTTAAACATATCTACGCTTTTACAGGATGAATTTCAAGTATAAAAACTAACCACATAAACTGCAATTGATTTTGTAACATTTTCCCTCAAAATACAAACTAAATTTTCTTAGCTGCAAATGAGATCCATTATACTAGTTAGGAAAATATTTTAATGGCTTAAAATGTGAGCGAATCTCTCTCCAATTTCATGTTCCTCTACTGTGATTTAAAAACCAAACCTAAAGTCTTACAAATAAAATATCAGTAGTAGTGTTGAGAATTCCAAACCTTAGCATGAACTGGCTTTATTATCTAGGTTCACAAGTGTTTTGTCAACTGTCTCTGGCTACACGGCATCACAGTAAAATCCTGTGGGTTTAAGATGAGTCTGAGCCAAGATCTTCTCTGTCCATAGACTGTAATACTCGGAATACAGGCCGTTCACTCAGCAACAGCTGTGAACAGCACTGGTTTCAAGGCAAACACTCTGAGGGTTACTGGCTTTTCCCTCAGTCTCACCACAAGTGTGATCCTACAACTCGGTGACACAGTCTGTTTTGCAGACTCTTCTGATTACATCCATGAACCATGAACTTTAATATTATGTTTATGCCCTTATACTTCCTAACACTCATTAATGAAAACTTGGTACAACACACAAACATTAAGAAAAATTTTTAATGAGAACATCTATTCTCGCATAATTTTTATAATTTACTTCTTTTTAAGAAATCTGATATAAAATAAAGGTCTGAGAAAAGCAGCTAATGGGCTATATTAATCCCCTTATAGCAGCTAATAATGGATTGATTCCCTCTTGCCAGGTTGCAAATGTCTAGGTCATTCCAAAAATTGAGAAGCAACACTATCCCAAGAAACAACTCAATGTTAACTTCCTCCTCTGCACTAAAAATTTGGTAAAAACAATTATAAGTTTTCATATCTTGAGTACAGTCCCCAAATTAATTCAGAGATTTATGATAATTTTAATCAATTACTTCTTGGGAGAACTTGGATTTATAATATATGCTTCCACAGTAAGGATCTGGTTATCTGCTTTCCGAGAAGGACAATTAATCGGTCACAAAAATAATTTATAAAATTTACATCATTTTCCCTGTTTAGTGAGCATTTTATTTTTTCCCACAATAACTATTACACCTAATTTTTACAAAACAGAATACTCTAGAAAGAGTTAACAAGATATAATCTATATTCTATTTTACCTAGCTCAGCTTTTTTGGAACAGTATTTTAGCTGACTCATGAAGATTTGACCATTTGTAATTATATTACATACAGCAGATTGATGTATATTTGTTCATGAGGAACGTTTACAAAGATAGCTATGTTCAATGAGCATTTTAGTTCATGAATGTCTGGTGACTAAACACTTCAAGCTCTGTTCACTCCTCTCTTTATTTATCCAAAGGTAACAGTTACTGCTAAAAACTGCCGAGTTGCTGAAGATGGGAATGCCAAATATCCAGAAAATACTGCATGAGCATCTACGACATATACAGCATTATGCTAAGTAAGGTGCTCACAAAAGGAACAAAGTCAAGGAAAATAATCTTATTTTTCACATACGTTCCCTAATGACTATCAACAACATTCTGTTTGTGTATTTGGTGACTTAAAAATAAATAACGCAAAAGTCCTCACACTTTACAGAAATAAGTGCTAAAGAAGTCTTACCTTTTGCATTTGGGACTGAGAATATGTGGTGATATCTGTCCCACTCCTATCAAGAGGCTGATAAAATAAAATAGAATAGATGGCAAATTTTTAAAAATATGACTTTTATCACCAATATATAAAAATTTATCTTTAAGTGACAGATAAAAACTTTGAAAATCCACTTAGAGAATTCAGTGGACAAGAAACAACAAATGAAACTCTTTTTGCATCCTGGTATGTTGAAGGAATAATAAAATCAAGAATTTACAATGAACTCAAATTGTAAAACACTTTTGCTTTAAATGTGATTTTAAAAATTTTACTGAGGGGGACTTACCATCTCTAAAGACTGCAATATTGGCCGAGCTCCTAAACTCAGCACACCACAGGATTGTGTATTGAGTTGCTTAGTTTTCATATGTCTTCTGACTGGTAACTACAAAGGAAAACATATGTTATCTGCTGGAACTGTAAACTCTACAGCACATATTTCAGATACAGAATGAGGTCAAAAGGGAAATGGAATATTGTGTTAACAACTTATCTCTGGGTGGTGTCATTAATCATATAGTCAACCTTTTTTCTTTATTTATTGAATATGCAATTCTCGGCCCGAGAAATTATTTTTACAGTCAGAAAAAATGGTGAGACTGCTTGCAACACTCTAAAGAATCTGTCAGCTATGTGAAATGGAAATTGAGCCAACTGTTACTTTGATCTGCTTATCAAGGTAATCATATTTAAATCAAAGAATGCTTAGTTAAGGTGAACTGAATCAAAACATTAGTTATTCTTGGTAATAAATATTATTTAATTACAGTAAATTCAAGGATAAGTAAATGAAGAGACTGTAGACTCTGTTAACAACATATACACAAAATAGAATTTTCATGATGTTCAAAAACTCTTAGGACAAAACAGAATGCTGCACTATACCTTAAATGGGTATTACTTTTAAAACTAGCAATTTCTAAATGCTCTCTGCTAAAGTTATATGTAAACATAACTCTTGTTATATTGACCATGTATTCTGCAACCTTCCTAAACCCACTTACACGTTCTAATTATAGTATATGTGCTGCCGAAGCGAGCACGACTTACACCTTCTTCTTGTAGTTACTTGAGATTTTCTATGGAGATCAGATCGTTGCCTATGACTAAGAATCATTTCATTCCTTCCTTCCCAATATGTACACCTGTGTTTCTTTTTTCTGGCATTAGCTAGGACCTGCAGTACATGTAACAGCAGCAGTGATAGCAGACATCTTTGTTCTCTTCCTAATCTTAGGGGGAAAGATTTCAGTCTTTTAACAATAGTATGATGTTAGCTGAAGATTTTCTGTAGGTACAATTTACCACATCCAGGAAGTTCCATGTATTCCTACCATGTTTCCCCGAAAATAAGACCTAACTGGATAATAAGACCTAGCATGATTTTTCACGATGACATCCCCTGAACATAAGCCCTAAGGCGACTTTTACAGCAAAAATTAATATAAGACCTGGTTTTATATTCAGGGAAACATGGTAGTCCTGCTCAGAATTTTCATCATGAATGGATTTGGGATTTTTTCAAATGTGTTTCATGCATCTGTGATGATATTCATAATTTTTTTTTTTTTTTTTGGTATTTAACTTTAAATTTCAATGCTCAACAAACCTACATACCCAGGACATCAACCACATGACCACGATATAATATACTTTTTATATATGCTCAGATAGATCTGCAAATATTTGCTGAGAAGGTTTCTATCTGTCACTCATGAGAAAAATTGGTCTATACTTTCCTATAATGTCTTTGGTTTTAGTTATCAGGGTAATGTCAGTTCCTGAATGTGCTGGAAATACAAAAAGTTTGTGGAGAATTGGTATTATTTCTGTCCTAAATGTTGGTTAGAATTCTAAGGGAAGTTATCAGGACCTGTAGTTTTCTGTGCTAAAGGTATTTTAACTATGAATTCAATTTATTAAAAAGTCTATTCATAGGTATAAAACTAACCAAACATGTGCAAGACCTGTGTGATGACAGTTATAAAACACTGGCAGAAATTTAAAAAGACCTAAATAAATGGAGCGACATATTGACTATATGGATTGGAAAATTCAATTTTGTTAGGATTATTCTCCCAAACTGGTCTTTACACTCAATGCAAACCCAACCAAAATCCCCATAGACTTTGTAGAAAACTGATAGTGTGATTCTCAAATTATGAAAAAGAAAAGGAACCGGGACACCCAGAACAACCTTGAACAAGAACAAAGTTGAGGACTCACAAGACCTGAATTCAAGATTTACTGTAAAGCTGTAGTAATCAAGACAGTTCAGTGTCAGCAAAAGGATCATACATAGATGAATAGAAAGGAATAGGAAGTCCAGAAAGAGAGCCAAAATACCGCCATGAATGTTTTAAAGGTGCAAAGGCAATTCAATACAGAAAGTACAGTCTTGTCAACAAGCGGTAGTAGAGAAATTAAACATTTATATGTTAAACAAACTTGGGTCCATGCCTCATACCACATACAAAACTATCTCAAATTCAAATACTCCAATGAGGGTAAATTTTACTACATGTAATTTATGTCTCAATTGTTTGTTTAAGAAAGGTATTAATCTTCACACACCCTAAACACACACAAACCTAATGTATAAGATGTTTACTGAGATCTAAATTCAGGTTCATATAGTCCCTAAACGAAAAGAATGTTTGCAATACCCACTTATAGCATTTCACCTGAGAATAACTAAAACAAAATTCTATTTGAGTGCCAACAGTTACTTAACAACTATTTTTAAATAAAAGGTTATCAGTCCTATTCAAACCAACCTGATATGGTGTGTTTCGTACTTTAGGCTGTCTGACAACCGTAACTGCCCCACCATACTTTGTTTTCTCAGAATAGAAAGAAGAATCTCCAAGCTGATTTGTTTTAAGGTTCGAAACTTTCCCAATTGACTGCACAGAAACACAATGGTAAATCATCAGCAATAAACCAAAGTGATTGAATCAACTCCAATGTGACTGAATCAACTCCAATTAATACTTACCAGGGAAACATTTCCAAAAGCTGCCAAGTTAAATGCTGGCTTTTTGGAGCTGGTGGCAGTGTGCTTGGAGAGTGTATGATAACGATCAGTCTCTGCAGACGACAGAGCTGGCACTGCAGTGTTTTTTGAAACCGCTACATACGAAACAAAAATATGTAATGCTCAGTAATACCACTATGGGGAATGAGATTTCATTTTAATAATACACTGTCACCTTATTTTGACTAAACAAAGACAATGGATGAATCTGCTGTTTTCACTACCCCCTCACAACCAACCTGTAACACTGACATTAGGGAGCTAATTATCTCTGAGGTTAATTACTAAAATGCATTGTCAAAATGTCGATATAGGCTACTGTTTGCTTTTCTGAGTTCATTCCATTCAAATGAAGGCGTTTGTAGAAAATGCCAAAAAGTTCTAGAAATAGAAATAATAATCTAATATATGCAAATAATTTTATGTAAAGATTATGAGAATTTTTTACTTACTTGAAACACTTGTAACTGGTTCTGAAACACTACTAGAACCAGAAAGTTTTGCTGTTTTTGCAACAGGTACACTAACTGTAAATCCAATCTGTCAAGAGAAAAGTGAACCTTGAAGTGTCATATCTGTTTTAGACAACTCACTATATAGAGCTTTTCCATTCCCACAGTTAAAAAAATGAGTTTAATTTCATTTTTTCTAAGATGGAGAAGAAGTCAACACAGAGCAACGAAAATTGAAGGAAGGCTGTGAAGACCCGGTCATGGGAGTGATTCTCGGTAACACTGGTCATTCCATTTCCTAGAACACAGTATGTTTTATAAATATATAGCTATATGAACTATAATGATATAGTTCATCTTTTCAGTCATTCTTTTATCTCCACATTTTTTCAGGTAGAATTTATATAATTTGAGGTAAATTTATAATATGTCAAGGCAGCACCGTGCAGTGTTGACAGCACGAGCTCTTGAATCAAAAAAACGAAACAAGATTTGAATTCCAGCTGTGCCACCAGCTGCCATGTGACTGTGAACCTAACTGCCCTAAGTACCAATCTCCTAATCGGTGAAAATGAGGGAAAAAGTAATATCCACAGTAGTGGTATTAACATGAAATGCACATTTATATGTGGTCATGGCTTGTAGATCAAGCAGTTAATAAACATCATTTCTCATGAGTTTAGTGAACTGCTTTGGTGTGTCACCCAGTATAGCAAAGTCCACCCCAAGTCTCACATGACCCAGATTAAATACAAACAAAAGAAGTTCTGCTTCTGCTATTGCTAGAGTGCTGGAACCAGCCCAGTTCTCTGAAATAACAATTAGAAGCTCTGGCCTAAATATTAAAAATAACAATCTGAAAACATTAACAAGCACACAAAAGCAAGCAGAAACTGGAGGCGAGACGAGAGTGGAAGGAGAAAAAACACTGAGTTTCGTTCTCTCAGTTATTTGGGGCGACTGAACACTTGAAATTAAGAAAGAAAATAGCAAATCTGTAGGGTGAAAATCAGAGGACACACTAAGTGACCACAGAGGCTAGGACATAACAGGAGATGCACAACTGAAGAGCCACAGGAGGGGAGCCCCGCATCTGCATGTAAGTGTCCAAATCCCCAGCAGACCTGTAAACTACATGACTGTAAGATGGACGCACAGCAAGCAGCCAACTCAGACTAAAGAGTCTCGGCTGCTGCCCACCACAGAGCAGACAGGGTTTGAGTTCAGGTAAGTTCACGGCTACTAAAACAGTCTGAATGACTTCTACTGGACGCAGTTTATTATACATAAACCACACCTCAGTAAAGTCAGCCTCCCCCAAAAAAGGAAAAATAAAGACATCTACAGATAAAAGAAAACTAAGAGAATCTGTTGCCATAAAACTTGCTCTACGACGTCCTCAGGCTGAAGGGAAATGAGACCAAATAGAGACACATTTCCAGAAAAATTAAAGAATACGTGAGGAGACATAACAACAGAAACAAAATCACACATTGTTTTTCTCTGAATTTCTTTAAAATACGTATTACTGGAAGAAAAAATTATATGCTGTGGATTTATAGCCTATCTGTTTAAGTGTAATAAAAATAACACGTAAGCATAAAATACCAAGGAAAAAGGCTAGTAAATCAAAAAATAAAGATGCAAGATTCTTAAAGTTGCACAGGAAGTGGCATAATATTAACACAAAGTAGAACGTAAAAGAGTTAAGGAAATATATCGTAATCACAAAAAGAACCGCAAAGTAACATGAAGACACACATGTAAGAAGTAAACAAGTAACTACAACAGTTCAAACATGGAGGCTTTTATCCAAACATGTCAATAATTGCATTAATTATAAACATTCCAATTAAAAGGCAGAAAGATAAAAAGGGAACACTCAACTATATGCTGTCTACAAAAGACTTAGTTTAAATAGAAAGACACAGGTTGAAAGTAAATGTATAGAGAAGATAGAAAACACAATTTGTAAGCAAAAGGACTCTTGTTCTAATAAAAGAATGGCAGCTTATATGATTAGTAGACAAAGCAGATTTTAGGACAAAAACTTATTTCAAAAGGTTTTTCTAAAAAACACAGTTTGTAATATGAACAGGGGCACATCATTGAAAGTCCACCATACATGTTATGTGCATGCAGTCATGAGGACCTCAAAATATGTGAAGCAAAGCTTGAAATAATTAAGGGGAAAATACAAATTCACCAAATCAAAAGTTGACAATTTAACCCCTATCTCTCAAGAATTTTGAAACACTAACCAAACTCTATGCACTAGAACAAAGCATTCAGCAAGAACAAAGAAGATGTAAGAAATACTATCAGTCATCGATCTGAAATCTAGAGGCCACTATACACAACTACTACAGAATATACTTTCTCTGAATTCATACCAAGCACACCATACACTGGGCTTTAAAAATAGTCTCAATGTGTTCTCAAACATTAAAGTCATGATTAAACAGGAATCACAATAATACACGGATCACACATGAAATCAAAAAGTAAATCAGAAAAAAAAAAGAAAAAACACTAGTACAGGAGAATTTCTTTGCAGCCTGGGAAGGGGCAAAAGTTTCTTAGAACACAAAGAACAGTAAAAATAGTGAGTAAAATACATAAAATTCAGACGTCATAAAACGTAGAACAACAGCTGATAAGAAAATGAAAGGCAAATTAGACAGAGAAAAAAAATATTTATAAGGCCTGTATCAGACAAAGTACTTGTGTCCAGAATTTATAAACAGCTCCAATAACTGTATAATAAAAAGAACCCAAGTTTTTAAAGGGAAAAAGTTCTGAAGACAGACCTCAGAAAGGAAGACAGTCACGTGGCCAAGAAGCACATAAACAAGAACACATTACTAGTCATGAGGGAAACGCACAGTAAAATTACGACACAGCAGCATACACAAAGCAGAATGGCTACAATTTAAAAGAAGACAACCAACTACTAGTAAGGATGTAGAGTGATGGAAAGGTTCACACACTGTTGCTGGGACTTTAAACTATTACTTGCACCTCCACTTATAGGTATTTACCCTAGAGAAATAAACATATATCTACAAACAGATACAAGAATGTTCACGGCAGCTTTTCATAAGAGTCAGGCAGAAAACAGTACACACTGAGTAGCTGTACTGATATGACATTTAGAACAAACAAACCCAATAGTCGGTAGGAAAATGAGAACATTGATTGCCCTGGGGCAGAAGGCAATGAGTATTGACTGGCAGGGACGATGAGTGAATTTTCCACAGGACTGAAAATGTTCCACACTCAGTAGGCTTTGAGTCACATATGTGTAAATACCTGTCAAATTCATTCGATGATAAACCTAAGAATTTTGCATTTCACTACATGTAAATTCTTGCTAAACTATAAAACAACAGACGTTTAACTCTAGTTCAAGCAATGCATAAGGAATTAATTGTGGATGAAGTATATTCACACCTTAAACTTAGTTTGCAATGCACCCAAAACATAATAGGATAGTTATTTGCTAGGTAAAGCAAATAAAACAAAATATTAGAATCTAGTGCTGGGAATATGTGTGTCAATTGCACACTTTTGCCAACATTTCTTCTGTGTGAAACTTATAAGCAAATCTGGTGGAGGGTGGAGAGAAAAACAAAGGTATTTCTGTAAGGATGTTTCTCCCCATCTCCAACTTCCAGTCTCATTTTCCTCCACTTACATCCTTATAACACTTGGACACATTAGCTGAGTAACCTATTGCTCACACCAACTCCTCAAGCTTGGAAATACGGCTTCATTATATATTGACATTGAACCAATTCTAAATATGATTCCTAGTCACCAAAATTTTGACCTGGTTCACCAATATGGGAAAAAGAAAGTCAAGATGTATAATCGGATTGTTACAGACACCTCAAGTAGAACACAACCACCATCAAAAATGGGACTTACTATATGTTCACTTTATAATACCTTTACATGGATTATCTCACATGAGTTATTTCACACTATTGCTGAGCATGAAGAAACTGAGGCACGGAGATATATGGCCTAGTATCATATAGCTAATAAATAGCAGACATCCTACAGACAGAAGGTAAATATAACTAGTATTCATCACTCTATTTTAAAGAGAAGGAAGTTGATGTACAAAGAGTTATTTAACCCAGTTCACTCACGTCACTAAGTGGCAGGACAGTACCTGACCTGATAATATCAACTAGTTAAATCTCCACAAACTCAGTCTTATCGTATACCACTTAACCTATTGTCTATCAATGAACTTTTTCATTATAAAAACAAGATTGGTAGCACAGTAGATGCAAACAATGTTAAATTACTAACACTCAATCCCTACAGAGGGAGGGAGGGGATCTAGATAACAGAGGAGGTAATAAAGAGATCTAAGGGGTTAGATGGTCATAAAGCTCACAGCTAGTATAAAGCTAACAGCTAGTATACAATGTAATAAGAGCAAAATAAACAAACTAACGTTTAACTACCACCACCCTCAAAATGTCACATTACAACAAAATCAGACTAAACACAAATCTGCAAAATGGCTAAAATCTGAGAAATGGCTCTAGGTATTAGCTTGAGATTCAGCTAAAGATCTTAGGAATTGTATCTTTCAGATTTGAAACTGAAGAGAAATAGGCAAAAATTACAAATCTGTCATCAGGCAAACACTAAAACAAGCTGATGTTTTTCTCAAACAGAGATAGACTTTGAAAATGTAGGGCCAAAAATTTTACAGAGAAATATAAAAACTCCACTAAGGAACAAGCTCATGCTATATTAATCACTACTAATTTCCTCATAGAAACAAGATAAGACAAATAACTTATTTCTTACATGTAAATATGTCTACATAAAGAGCTTTAATTACAAAAAGAAAGTGATTTGCTAAGAAAACTTGAAAATATTATACATGGAATAATCAATGGCATTCAAGACTTTTCTTTGAAGACGTTGCAATGCACTGATATATTTCCTCACTTTGCAACACTCCAGCCCAGCAACAAGCAGAAACTAAGGAAAAAATAGACTCTCAAGACCAGTAACTGAGCTGAGACCTCCAACATAAATATCACCAGACAGGCCATATGGCAGAAAGTCCAAATTGCCAAACCAGTCATGATTCTGGTGAGTCACACAATCCCAACGACAGAGGTGCTAAATAGGACAAGAGGAGATAAAGAAAAACTGAAAAACAAAGGACTCCCACTCTAGAAAATCACCAAAGCAAAATACCAATAGACATAAAGAAAATCAATACTAATACATGCCACAATTTCAATCAAAATTTGAATTTACCTTTATCATAAACTGCTACCAGTTCTCCTATTTACAGGTGAAAAACATACTCCTAAAAAACGCAGTGATCAATGAGAAAGTCACAAACAAAATTTAATTAGAAACAAATGACAAATGAAAGCATTAAGAAACAACCAAAGCTTAAATGACTCAGCTGAGCTGAAATGCAGTTATAAAAAGATTGAAAGGAGACCTGCATTCAACTCAAAGTGGCCAGAAAACAAACACAGCCAGCTATAGAAAGAAAGGTTAAATTAACCAATTCAGTTGGTCTGTATCCTTATCAAACTTTTATGTTCAGAACAAATAAAGGACTCTCTTTCAGTCACCAAATAACCTATGAGAAAGAAAATGGATGAAGAAAGAGCACCCCAAATGGTGAAGAAACTCACAGAAAAATGTTCCTCTCATAATAAACAACAAAATGCAAAATGAAACTCCAATGGCATGCCACTTCGCTGACATGACATTGGCAAAAAAAATTAAAATAAACAAAATCAGACTGGTAAGGATACAGAAAGAGCAGACCACCCACGGTCATGTGGAGGTGATAAACTGTAAAACTACCAGGAAGAGCAATGAGGCAACACATGATACATCTGAAGGTGTGTATGATCCCCTATAATCCAACCCCATTCCTAGATAAAGAGCCTACAGAACACATGGCACTTGTGCCCAGGGAGACATGCATGGACATTCCCCTCACCATGTACTAGGAATGGACCCAAATGGACCCTGCAGAACGGATTGTGGGAAATCTTCCTACTGGATAAATATGTAACAGTAAAATTCAATAACCGAGAGTTATCTTTCACGATACTGATATGTTTAATAAGTAATATGAAGAAAAAGGCAAGTGAGATAAACACATACAATACTAATCTACTTATAGACGTTTCACAAATAGGCTAAATCTAACCTTATTATAATATTCCGAGGGTCAAATAACTTCACTTGCAATTCTGTTTTGGAAGAATTACAGCTTTTTTATAATATTAATGAAATTATAAGTGGTTGGTTAGTTTTACTGTTTTGTCACAGTGAACATGATTTAAAATTTAAAAGCCTGGTAATTTAAAACATACACATACAACACACAGGCACAAACACGTTGTTTGAAAGGACTGTTTCAGTGGCAGGTTAGTCTTGTGCTGGGTCACCCCAAAGCCCACCCCTCCACACCTCCCCTCCCCAGCACAGCGCACCAAGGCCTTTAATAGACATCAAGAGTATTAACTACATAACCTACCTCCTCCTCTGGAGGTTTAGTTGCCACGAAGCCTGTTCTCTCCCCTGTCATCTTGCCACCTTCATGACCTACTCCAGGAGACAAACCATTGGCTGCAGACATACTGAAATTTGGGAATGAAAACCACCAGGCAAAAAGAAAAAAAAAAGCAAGAAAGAAAGAAAGGAAATTAAGGCAACTGGTATATTACTCTGCTCCATAATTTGTGAACTAACTGGTTACCTAACAATTAGAGAACTACTAACAAGAAATAAAGATACAGGTGAATGTGATTTTAAAAGCTGATAGATTTCTTTGTGTAAAAAGTTCTATTTTTCAACCTTACTTAATCTTCACAAAGGTTTATGTGAATCAAATATAGACCTTACAAATTAAATGAGATGTTTAGCTATAGCATAAAGATGACATTACCTATCTTGTTCTGTCTTTTGTCCTGGTGTCATTGCTTTTTCATATCCAGTCTAGAAAAAATGAACACAGCATGTTTAAATGCTTGCTTATTTGTTCTCATTTTTGTAACACCATCCTTCTATCTGTGAGTTTCCAATTTGGAATCAGAAATTTCATGCCTAGAATTGGCAACTTATACCCTGCCTCCTGAATGGTACACAAAAGTAAAAATGTACTTGCATACACATAAAATGTCACCGAGCACAACTCTGCTTTAAATGAAATGGTAGTATACAAACATAATACACTACCAAGCACAAAATGAGCTTTACTTATCTCTTCTTATGGCCTATTCAATGCACAAGCATCTTCATAATGATATTCCTTTAGAAATAATTCTCTGAAACTAAGGAGACCTTCCACAAAAATGAATCAGGTTTCCTTGGAGAAATAAGTGATGATAACAGGGTCAGGGCCAGGAATTTACAAGATGAGCCTGGATTACTTTATAATATCAAAAAGCAACTAAATGGTTAAAAAAAAAAACAAAAAACAGAAGAACATCAAAAGGACACTGAAGCCAGGCCGAAGACCATATGGGACAATATGAGCATCAAAACAAGTAATGTTAATGAAGGATTTAACCTATTGATGTAAAAATTCATTTTGACATTAAAAATAAACACATAAACAGCGAAAAGAAAATGTACCTATCATAAAAAGCCAACTAACGTAGAAGGAACATGGAATTAGGGAATCACCCTTTGACAATAAACGAATAATAGATTTAGGCAAATAGCCTCAATAATGCTAACACAAATTGGTGAAAAGGACATTTATGTGCTCAAAGTCATCTCCCCACAAAAAAGTTACTAATAATAAAAGGTAAAATAGTCACTTCACAGTGGACAAATCCCACCAACACCACCTTTGGTAATGATCACACTGCCAGGAATAGAATGAACTGGCAGCATGTGCCTCCTACATGATACACTGAGAAGAGCTCAGCATCCATTCTGGGGTATTACTACCAAAAGTACACAACTGGAATCTAATCAGGAGGAACATCAGCCATCCCCAAATTGCAGGACTAGCTACACCCTAACTTGTATTCTTCAGAAGTATGTATGTTGTAAAATATCAAAATAAAAAACAAACCCACACAACACACAAAAACTCTAAGGAACTGTTACAGACTAAAATATGATCTTAGGTTCTTTGATGTTGCATCACTGGCAACATCTAAATAAAAACTGTAGATTACAGAATGGTATGGTACCAATATTAACTTTCCAGCTTTGATAATTGTTGATTACTTATGTAAGGATTTCCTTGTTCATAGAAAACATGCAGAAAAAGATAAAGCAAATGTAGTATAATGTGGACCTCTTCAAATTTGTCTTGCAACTCTGTAGGTCCAAAATTAAGTTCAAAATACTATTTGAATATTGATGAAGCAAATATGACAAAATTGTAATCATGATGGGTGATTTGAGATAAAAGAGTAATGGGTAAACATCAGACTCTTTCAACTTTACTTTAAAACATTTCAAGAAATGGGTTTGTTACGAAGACCAAACAGATTAACTATAATATATACAACTAAAGGCACAAATAGTAAGATGCTATGCAAATAAAACAAACACACTTTAGTTAAATGACACAAGACAACAGACAAACCCAGATAATGGGACATTGTATAAGAAAATTGGCCTGATCTCTTCAAAATGGTATTGCAACAGGTGTACACAACACATGTCAGAGGGGTAGCAGACTTGGAGGGCCGTTATCACTTTGTGAGGGGTATAAATGTCTCATCATTATGTTGTCTTGTACACCTGAAAATAAAAACCAATGAGTGTAGGAATTCCACTCCTAGGTTCAGATCCCAAGAGAAATGAAAACGTGTGTTCACCGAACCACCACCACCAACAGTAACAAAAACAAATTGTGCAGAAAGAAACATAGGAGGATTATTCATTAGTGAAAATAACGCAAATGTCTACCTCCTCATGAACGGATGAGCAAAATCTGGCACATCCAAACGAATATTATTCAGCCATAAAAAGGAATGAAGTTCACATACTTGCTATGACATGGATGAACCTTGAAATCAGTATGCTAAGTGAAATAAGCCTGTCACAAAGAACCCCATATTTTAAGAATCCATTTATATGAAATGTCCAGAACAAGCACATCTACAGAGACAGGTCAGTGGTTGCCTAGGCCTGGAGAGATATGAGTGAAGGATCACTATTAACGGGTATGGGCTTCTGGGGGGTCGGGAAAATGGAGATGGAAATGTTCTAAAACTGACTGTGGTGATGGCTGAACAACTCTGTGAATACACTAAAACCACAGAACCATACACTTTAAATAGGTAAATGTTGTTCAATCTGATTTATATCCCAATAAAGAGGTGATTTAAAACTAAAAACAATGTGGTGAGATGGAAGTTTACAGGTCTAGAAAGGCAAATCTGAAAGTAACATGTAAAACTTGCTTAGATTAGGGTTCAAAAACACAGCTATGAACACCACCTGAACATGGGCGAGATATTAGATAATATCAGGAAGGCACTGGCATTAGTTTCTTACGTGTGATAATACTGAAGAAATGACTTAGAAAATGAATGCCAAAGCATTCAGAGATGAAAGATGTGATATCTGAAATTTATTCGCAGTAGTCCAACAATGCAAACAAAGTACATACATAAAACAAACCTAGAAAAATTATTTAGTCTAAACCATGAGTACATACTAGTGCTCACTAGTGAACTGTAATTTGGGATTTGATTAAGGTGCCAGCCATTACAAACCCATACCAATTCATAAACATCACTAATTCACAAAGTGGACGCATTGTCTACTTGGTAGACTGCGATGGTACAGTGCTTGTGTTTTACATGATTTATTCTTGTTCATTTTCATCGATACTCAAAGACAAGTGAAAATAAACACATACTCACACTGAGGTTTTTATCTATTCTTTGATTACTCTTCTTGAATTCACCAGTTGGGGTCAGAGACGGTTTAAAATAAATAACTCGATGTATGAAGACTGGCTTTGGGGTCATGAGTCTCTGAACAGGAGGATAATGAGAGTCCACCTTATAGTAAAAAGAAATCAAAAACCAATTTGTATGTTCACATATATGTGAGTGGTGCTCAGCTAAAAATTATTTGACAATAGAAAATGTAACCTAGAGACTATGAGTACTTCCTATAGAAACACTCAGGGAATGCAAAGAAATACGTACTAAGAGAGCTGATAGAACCAGAACACAGGTGTTTGTGTGTGTCTGTGTGTGTGTGTATACATACATATACAGATAATTCCAAAATGGTTTTCATAGACTATTTTATTCCAGACTTAATGACTTTGACACACTAGTACACACACAAAATGAGAACTATACTCAAAACCATTCAACATATCTAATCTTTTACAAAATGAATTTCAAATATGGAAACTAAGTATGTAAACTGAAATCGATTTTGCAACATTTTCCTCCAAATTACTGTCTAGAATTTCTGCAGCTGCAAATAGGGTAGCTTTACACTAGCTAGGAAAATATTTTAATGGCTTAAAATGTGAGCAGATCGCTCTCCAATTTAATGTTCCTCTACTGTGATTTAGAAACCAAACCAAAATCCTTACAATTGAAATCTCATTAGTAAAGTAGTGTCGAGAATTCCAAAGCTTAGCATGAACTTTATTATCTAGGTTCACAAGGGTTTTGTCAAAAGTCTCTTGCTACACGGAATCATTAAAATCCTGTGGGTTTAACGTGTCTGAAGCCAAGAGCTTCTCCTCTGTCCACAGACTGTAATACTAGGAATACAGGCCGTTCACTCAGCTGCAGCTGTGAACAGCCCTGGTTTCAGGGCAAAGACTCTGAGGGTAACTGGCTTTTCCCTCAGTCTCACCACAAGTGTGATCCTACAACTCGGTGACACAGTCTGTTTTGCAGACTCTTCTAATAACATGTGTGAACCATGAGCTTTAATATTATGTTTTGGCCCTTATACTTCCTGACACCCATTAATAAACTTTTTTAGGTACTGTACGCAAACATTCAGAAAATTTTTATTCATGAGAACATCTACTCTGGCACCATTTAAAAATTTACTTCTTTTTAAGAAATCTGATGTAAAATAGGAGTCTGAGAAAAGCAGCTAATGGGCTGTTTTATCCCATTACAGCCACTAATAATGGATTGATTCCCTCTTCCCAGGTTGCAAACGTCTAGGTCATTCCGAAAATTGAGAAGCAACACTATCCTAAGACAAAGTAAATTTTAACTTTCTCCTATACATTAAAAATTTGGTAAAAATAAATATAATTTGTCATATCTTGAATAAGGTCCCCAAATTAATTCAGAGATTTGTGATAATTTTAAACAATTACTTCTTGGGGAAAATTAGTGTTGAAATAAGTGCTTCCACAAGTAAGGGTCTGTTGATCTGCTTCCCAAGAAAGACACTTAACCAGTCACAAAAATAACTAAAAGAATTCACATCTTTTTAGCCCTGGCTAGTGAGCATTTTATTTTTCCTACAATAACCACTAAAGCTTGTTTTAACGAAATAGAATACCCTTAAAAGGGTTAGCAAGATATAATCTATATTCTATTTTTATTAGCTCTGCTTTTTTGGAACAGTAGTTTGGCCGACTGATGGATATTTGCCCATTTGTAATTATATTACACTCAGCACATTGATATATGTTTGTAAATGAGGAACGTTTACAAAGATAACGATGTTCAGTGAGCACGTCAGTTCACTGAACGTCTGGTGACTAAACACTTCAAGCTCTGTTCACTCCTCTTTATGTATCCAAAGGTGACAGTTACTCGTAAAGACTGCCGAGATGCTGAAGATGGGAGTGCCAAATATCCAAAAATGCTGCATGAGCATCTACTACGTATACAGCAATATGCTAAGTAAGATGCTCACAAGAGGAAAAACATCAAGGAAAAAAATGTTATTTTTCATACATGTTCCCTAATGACTCTCAACTAAATTCAGTTTGGTTATTGGCTGACTTGAAAATAAACAACAAAGAAGTCCACAAAATTTACATAAATAAATGCTAAAGAAGTCTTCCCTTTTGCCTTTTGGCCCAATAATCTGTGGTGGTAACTATCCCACTCCTATCAAGAGGCTGAAAACAAAATATTGGAATAGATGGCAAACGGTGAAAATAGGATTTTCATAACCAAAATATACAAATAAATCATATAAAAAGATTAAAAATGACTTACAGAATTCAGTGGAGCAACAGCAGCATGTGGAATTCTTTTTGCATCCTGTTAATTTTGAAATGATAACAAAGCTAAGATTCTTCACTAAACACAAATTTTAGAACACCGTTGCATTTAATTGTGAATGTAAAAATTTACCGCTACTGGGCTTGACTTCTCCTCTAAAAATTGCGATAAAATTCGCCGAGCTGTCGAACTAGTCACACCATAGGATTGTGCATTGAGTTGCTTAGGTTTCATCTGTATTGCTACTGGTGCCTAAAAAGTAAACCTTGCATTATCTGTTGGAACTGATAAGCACAGTTTCAGATGAGGAAAATATTTACTAAACAGAATGGATGCCCTAAGTGAAACAGGATTAATGTGTTATGAGCAACTTATGTCTGGGTGGTGTCATTAATCATATATTCAACCTTTTTTCTTTATGTGTTTATTGACAATCCACCTGTCTAGCTGAGTCATCACTTTTATAATCAGAAAAACGTGAGAAGACAGCATGCACCACTCTACAGATGTGTCAGCTAAGAGTATGTTAAATGGGAAAATTTGAGATAACTGGTAGAACATTCTAGCATTACCTTCATCTGTTTATCCCTGACATTTAAATCAAAGAACACTGGATTAAGGAGAGAGGTATTAAAATATTGTTATTCAAGGTATTAAGTAGTATTGAATTACAGTAAATTCCAAGATAACTAAACAAAGAGACTGTAGACTTTACTGCAATGGAAATTAAAAATTTTAAGCAGACTTGCATCAAAAATTTTAATAGGAAAAAAATTTTAAATACACAGACTCTTTCTTAATAGACGGCTTTTTAGATTTCTTAAAATTGGAGCTAAAGATACAACCTTGTAAAGAACAGACAAGTACCATGTAATACACAAACAATGTTTACAAATTGCAATAGAAACACTTCTTTTTCTCAAGAATGCATTACAACATTTCAATAATCAAGTGAGTTCCACAAGTCAAAGTAGTTTGGGAACGCTCACTATCAAAAAGACACAGTACGATAATCAAATTACAACCCAGTTTCTATAACTAGCTGATAACATCTAAAATTGAACCATAATAACTACTTTAAATAATGTTTCTCTATCTGTACCAAACATTCATTATATTTTCAGGGTAGTTGCAATATTCTACATAAGTCTTATTAAGAATTTGATGCCCCTTTAGGATTGCTGTTCAGACCAGAGGCTTTGGCTAACACGAGGCAATATCAATACCTTCTAGGAATATGTGACAGTGTGCACTGTCACTGCATTGTAATGGCCACGGACCTCTCAGGGCCTTACCTCACTAATCCATAAAACGGAAATGAGATGGGAACATTTAATATACCTTCCCACTCTAACGCGTGGGAAAGAAAGAAAAAGCATAGATTCATCCCAAATGTCAATGATAAACATCTGGAAGCCAGTGTTGAGAATTATTCATATGGCATCTCAGAACTCAGAATTAAAAAGTAAAGAATTTGGTAACAAAATAAAGGAGGAAGTAGCAGGAATAGGATCTTTACTTGAGACGAACTGATGAATCAAGGACTTGCATGATCTTATCTTCCACTAACATGTTGAACTAATTTAAGTGTGAAAAAAATGGCTGAATGGTATTATAATCCACTTCAAGCTTTAGAGAAAGCTCCCTGTGTGACTCCAAGATCCAGTTAACACTTTGTGAAATAAAATATTGCCCTTCGAGAAGACACTCAGAAATAAAACTCAAATTACTGTTAACTATTTATGAAAGCATTATCTATTCAGGAAAACAAGAAACTACTCTAAAATGAAGGCAAATCGTCATATATACTTATTTCTTTGCAATTTCTACATCTATCATTGTCTTCTTTATATGATTTCCCTAATCAAAAGCCTACAGGCTTAAAAATATTATTACTCCTCCATCTGTAAGTTGTCAAAATCTGGAACATAGCACCATAATAATACGTACACAGAAAATAGTTTTTATGAGCTTCAAGAAAATCTTAGGACAAAAAAGAATCCTGCGATTTACCTAAAATTGGTATTATTTTTAAAACTAGCAATTTCTAAATGTTCTCTACTAATGTGTATATGTAAACATAAATAATTTTGTTATATTGACCTTGTATTCTGTGACCTTCCTAAACCCACTTATAAATTCTTCTTGTAGCTACTTTCTATGTAGATCAGCATGTTGTCTGCGTCTAGGAATCTTCATTCCTTCCCTCCCAATATGTTACGCTCTATATTTCTCTCTTCTGGCATTAGCTAAGACCTGCGGTACATTTAACAGCAGCGGTGATAGCAGACATCCTTATTTTCTTCCTAATCTTAGGGGGAAAGTATTCAGTCTTGAACATTAGTATGATGCTAGCTGAGGATTCTCCATCTACACAATTTATCACATGCACGAGGTTCCATCTTTTCCGAGACCTGCTAAAAAATTTCATTATGAATGAATGTTGGATTTTGTCAAATGTGTTTTAGGCATCTGGGGAGATATGCTCATGCAGCTTTTATTCTTTACTTTATTTTCATGGTTGATAATATTTATTTTCTAATGCTAAACGAACCTTACATTCCAATGACATGCTCCCATGTGACCATGATGTAACTTTTTATATACTTCTACGCTGGGTCAATTTGCAAATATTTGTTCTTGAGGTTTGTGTCTGTAATTCATGAGAAATACTGGTCTGTAGCTTTCTTATAACGTTTTTGGATTTAGTTATCAGGGTAATGTGGGTTCCTGAATGTCCAGGGAAGTATAGAAAAAGGTTGTGGAGAATTGGTATTATTTCTGTCCTATATGTTTGGTAGAATCTCCAGGGAAGTTATCTGGGCCTGAAGTTTTCTTTGCTGAAAGGAATTTTAACTATAAATTCAATTAATTTAAAGGCTACTTATAGGTATAAAACTAATAAACTATATGCAAAGCATGTGGATGACTATTACAAAACACCGGTCGAAATTTTAAAAGACCTAAATAAATGGAGAACTATATTGACTTTGTGGATCGGAAGACTCAATATTGTTAAGATGTTTATTCTCCCCCAATTGATCTTTAGACTCAATGCAATCCCAATCCCAAACTTCGTAGAAAACTGATAGGGTGATTCTAAAATTATGAGAAAGAATAGGAACTAGAAAAGCCAAAATAGCTTGAACAAGAACAAAGTTGGAGGCCTCACAGGATCTGATTTCAAGACTTACTGTAAAACTACAGTAATGAAGACAGTTCAGAGTTGGCGAAAGGATCAATATATAGATAAAAGGAAAAGAACAGAAAATCCAGAAATAGAGCCACAATATGATCAACTGATGTTTGAAAGGAGCCAAGGTGCTTCAGTGGAGAAAAGTATTGTCTTTTCAACAAATTGTACTAGAAAAATTGAACATTCGTATGTAAAAAAATAAATCTGAATCCATATCTCATACCACATACATAAATTATCTCAATGGAAGCACAGGCCTAAATTGAAACCTAAAAGTATAAAGCTTCTACAAGAAAACACGGGAGAAAAATCTCTGTGACCTTGGGTCAGGCTAAAATGTCTTTGATACTACATCAAAAGCATCAACCGCAACAGGAAAAAAATAACAATATACCAAATGTCACGAAAAGACCGATTCTTTCAAAAGACATTGCTAAGATAAGCCACTGAAATGGAGAAAAAATATTTCCAAGACACTTATCTAGAAAAGGATTATACCCTGAATAATGAACTCTCAAAATTCAACAAGAGAAGAACCATATTTTAAAAATGGGCAAAATATCTGAAGAGATATTTCATCAGGGAACATCTACAGATGACAAATAAGCCCATGAGAAGATTCTCAATGTCATTAGGGAAATGCATATAAAAGCCAGAGCAAGTTGGAATGGCTACTTCATACCTCTGACGATGGCTAAAATAAAAAACAGAAAAGAAAAAACTGACGACCACCAACTGCTAGTCAGAACAGTTAGATTACTGCTGAGAATGCAAAGAGGCACCAGAAACTTTGCAAAACAGATTGGCAGTGTATTACAAAGTTTAATGTATACTTACCACATGACCTTGCAGTCTAACTTCTAGGTATTTATCAAAACAAAATGAATATCAATGTTCACACAAAATGTCAATAGCAGCTCGTAATGATGAGTGGGGGGGAAAGAAGGAGGAGGACACACTAGAGAGGGGGTTAACTGATTTATTTATTTAGCAATATCTAATCAATTTATTTAGCAATATGTAATAGCAAAAGACATAGGCAATTTAAATGAAGTGCTATGACAGAAAGTAAAGGTGGTTAAGACTGAACTATGTACATTGATAACAATGTCATGTCAAAGGAGTACACATACATACAGGTTTAAGGAATCTCAACATATGTTTACTACTGATCAAAAATCACCTGGCTAAATACACAAATAACAGTGGTAGTTAAGTGTTAAGGAAAGGTGGTCAAGAGTAAACTACATACGTTGATAACAATGTCATGTCAAAGGAGTACACATACATACAGGTTTAAGGAATCACAACATAGGTTTACTATTGATCAAAAATCACTTGTCTAAATACACAAATGACATCAGTAAGGCGTATCCAAAAAGCAGTCATAAGCTTTATCAGATAGTAACTATTACAGTAGATGTCAAAAGCTCACCAAACCATAGGGACAACAACAGTGGAAGAGTCAGGAATTTAACCTTGTCAGGTCTGCAGCTGAGAGCAACTCAGCCGTCTCCCATGGTTGCATGTTAGTTCCCAAGAATGCTGCTGCTGGTGCCGTTGCTGTTGCTGTTGTTATTGCTAGAAGTTAGGGAGTCTTTCGATGCTGCAAGCTGCAAGCTGCATACAAGTTCCCAAAGCTGCTAGAATGATGACAATTCACCAATACAGGAAGTCTCTACTGTCCATTGAGGCAAGTTCCGATCTCACTCTGAAACAATCCAATCCTGGAAAACAGTCCTGAAACAGCAAATCTCCTGACTAGCAATCTCTTGAAAACAGCAATGAATACAATCCAATGCACCTAAGGTCTGTCTTAAATCTCTCTTTAGATGCACCCCGAGCCAAGTTTTGTGTTCCTACCTCACCTCTCAAGGAATCACCCGTTCCGGGAGGGCCCGGCAGTCAATGATGTGAATGTTGCCCATCCAGCTGAAGGGCTAGTTCATCCGTATAAGCAACAAGGCCTGGCGATGTGCTAGTCACGTCATCCTGATACAACTTGGCTGATGCAGGCGAAACAGACTGAAAGCAACATCATCTCATATCTCCCCTACTCAGGAGGACAAGACCAAAGGGGGGATTTACTCAACCCCTAATCACAGCACAGACTTCTTTTATTCCTAAGCTAACCATTACCTGACATGAAGGAAAGAAAAAAGCTAATAGACAAAAGTTAATACCAGCCAATGAAGGCAAACTTTCCTCAAAATCTTCCCTACACAGCTTTATTCACAATTGCCAAAAATTAGAAACAACCCGAGTATCTTTCACTGGTGAATCGATAAACAAACAGTATAGTAGCTCAGCTATGAAAAGGAGCTAACTATTCATATATGCATTATGCTATGTAGAATAAGCCATTTTTAAAAGACTACATATTGTGTTTTTAAATTTATATGACATTCTGGAAAAACGAAAACTACAGGGAAATAAAACACATCAGTGCTTACAACGAGGTGAAAGTTGGAAAAATGTATGACTACAGACAGATACTCAAGGTAAAATTTTGGTGCGATGAAAATCTTTGTTCAATATTTTGATTGCAAAAGTGGTTACACAACTGTCTGTGTTTTGTTCAAATTGAAATACTTTAATAAGAGTAGATTTTACTGCACGTAATTTGTTCCTCAATTTCTTTTTTAAAGGGCAAGGGAAGAGGGTTTGACTACAAAGGGTACCCGAGAATATTTAGCAGTAATAGAACAATTTTGTATCATGATTATAGTGGTGGTTTCATGAGGTTATAGTTTTTCAAATCTCTTACAACTGTACACAAAAAAAGTGAATTTTTCTGTATGTAAAAAAATAAAAAGTTAATAAAGAGGCAAAATAAACAACAAAATATTTTTAGAAAGAGATTAATAATCACGTGTCCTGAACATACACACACACACAACTCTAATGTATAAAATATTCACTAGATCTAAAATCATATTCATAGCGTCCCTAACTGAAAAGAATGTTTGTAATACCCACTTCTTTCATTTTCCAGAAAATACCTAAACAAAATTCGATTTGAGTGGCATTACTTACTTATCAACTATTGTTTTTAAGAAAAGGTTACCGATCCTTTTCAAACCAACCTGATATGGTGTGTTTCGTACTTTAGGCTCTCTGAGGAAAGCGGTCGCCCCACCATATCTTGTTTTCACAGGATGAAAACAAGAAATTCCAAGCTGGCTTGTTTGAAGGATCGAAGATCTCCCACTTGACTGTACAGAAACACAGTTGATAAATTATAAGCAATAAACACTCAAAACTAATGTGATTCAATCAACTCCAATTAGTACTCACCTGGGAAAGTCTTCTAAAGAATGCTGGGTTTTTGGAACTGGTGGCAGTATGCCTAGAGAATGAATTACTTTTCGTCTCCATGGACCACAGATGTGGCACTGAAGTGTTCTCCGAAGCAGCTGTATCAGAAACAAAAATATGTAACACATAGTAAAAGCACTAATGACGAGGCCCTAGATGTTCATGAATAGAAAATGAAAATTACAAGTGAGTGAAGAAAAATATTATCCCATGAAAGTTAATTTTACTACCAAAATTATTTACAACCAAATGCCAAGAACACCTTTAGCAGAAGCTCTTGAAGAAACACCACTGGTAGTTGAGATGTTACCACTGTCATGCTGAGAGGCAGAATCTTTCATTTCCTTCACAAGGGAAACTCGAGAACTGCCCATTGGGAACGAGGAAGAAGCTAAGGACGCAGAGTGTAATGCAGGAGATGCCAACGTGGAGAAATTCAGATGGCTCCGATGAAGAGAAGGCCTCGTTACTACATGTGGACAATTTGAAGTAGTAGTTGTGGAGGTATCTTAAAACAAACAAACAAAAATATTACTATTATGAGTATGTAACTTAGGAAAAGCAATAACCCATCATGACAAAATGCAGTTTGTACCTTGAGAAAACATACTACACAGTGCATATAGCTTCAATTCCAGTCACTGAGGCCTCCTATAAGCCCAATTGAGCCAAAAAAAATGTTTCAACTAACTGAAATTAATTTACCTGACCTAGTGTCAAAACATATTTCCATGATCACAGACCAACTTCTAAAAGTTGAGCGTTCCTGATTTTCTTTGAATTGGTCTCAGTATAAAATCCATTACTCAAAGATAAAATTAAAGCTATTTAAGTCATAAAACAAAGTCTATCCCTCTAGAAACAACCACAATTAAATTCGTATAGCCTCCCCGAGAATTTACATTAGTCCCGCTTTTATCCGTGAGGCATACATTCCACGACCCCTAGTGGACGCCTGAAACCGCAGGTAGTACCAAAGCGTTTCTTCTTATACATACATACAAACCTATGAAAAAGCTTATTTTATAAATTAGGCACAGAAGAGATGGACAGTGACTAATAAAATAGAACAATTATAGCAATATACTGTCATAAAAGCTATGTGAATGGGGACCCCTCGCTGAACTCTTCCTATAGGCTCAGGGCTTTCTGGCACAACACGCTGCCGTCCCTTGAAACACGGTTTCTGTCCATGTCTTCTACCCACAAACTGAATGATTTTCCATCTTAACTGAGCACTTATCATGCACTGTGGCCGTAACTTTTGCAGTCTGAGGTGCAATAGCACAACTAGCACAAATTTGTTTTTCTTTCTTCACAATTTCATGGGTAGAAATTCCCTCTTCCTGTAGATCAACTTCAGTACATGTTTTTTTTCTTTCCCTATTAAGTCAAGAAATGTTACCTTTTCCCTAAAAAAAAAACAAAACACTTTCCAGCTTCTCTTTGGCACATCCAAATTGCCAGCATCACTGCTCTTCGGCTTTGGGGCCATTATTACGTAAAATTAGTGTTACGTGGACACTAGGACTGAGATACCAAGACAGTAGATCTGATAACCAACCTGACACTTAGTGACTAAAGAGCAGGGAGGATCTACAGCCTGGAGACCTTGGACAAAGGTGTGCTTCTACTCCCGGGCAGGACAGAGCAGGATGGCACAATTTTCCACCACGCTACACAGAACAGTGAGTAATTTAAAACTAAAACATTGTTTCTTTTTGGAATTCTCTAATTAATATTTTCACACTACAAATGACTGTGGGTGACTGAAACTGTAGAAGGGAAAATGCCGAAAAGGGGAAGTACTATATATGCATGCAAAAATATACACATTCCCTAATCCAATAATCAGGCTTATGCACCTTGTTCTGTATTGTTTTTCCGTTTACCAATATAATTTTGACTCTATATACAGAGCATTCTTTCCTTTAAATACATATTGTATTTTATCATACCGATTTACTCTACATATTTCATTATTTTCCTAATACTCCATCCAACTTTTATGAAGTTATCCCTACATACTTCTAAGAGTATTCTTATCGACAAATTCATGATTCTTTAAGTTTGTTAGAGTACCATGAGGAGACAATATGAAACAAATATTCTTAAGAAACACAAAAATTCTGATTTGAAGAAGATCCAAGATGGCAGAGTGGATAAACACTGTGCCTGCTTCCTTCCATGAAAATACTAAAATTACAACTAAATTATAAAAGAATCAACTTGGAGAACCATCTGAGGTATAGCTGAATACAAGTTTTATAATTATGGATATAAAGAAAAAGCCACAGTAAGACTGGTAGGAGGGGCGGAAACACTGAACATCCTGGCCTCAACCTCCAAGTGACAGGCAAGAATCAGGAGGGATATTGGCCAAGGAGATGTCCCCCAAATAAATGAGGTATCCCAGATCCAACCAGGCTATCCAGCCAGGAAGAGGAGCCCCTACAACATCTAGCTCTGAAAAACAGTGGGGATTCTGACCACCGGGTTCGAAAAAGGCTGTGGGAAACCCAGTTATCCTCTGCAGGGGCCCATGCACAGACGCTCTCACTACAAGGCTCTCAAGCTGGGATCCAGTGAAGGGACAGTGACTCAGGGGGCATCAAAGTCATATGGGAGGCAGACTGAGGTTTGTGCTTCAGGGCAAGGGTGAGAGAGGACAATCAACATTTTCCCTGTGTAGAATCTTCTTCCCATGCAGCCAGCTGTCAGACACCATCTTTCCTTTCTTTAGCACTCCCCCAAGAGGGTGAAATTTGAATCTGAATTGGTCTGGTGGGCTCTACTGGGACCCTACCCACCAAATCCCCCCACACCAGAGGCACTTCCTCAGAGAACAGACAGCCCCACCCAAACTGAACTCTTTCTTGAAAAGCTATCAGAGTCTGAGTACACCAGGCGGTCTACAACTGGCCTCGGTGTGCTCTAAGACTTTTGCTGAGTAGCTCTAGGCTCAGCCCTGGCACCAAGTCAGAATCTACATTAACCTGGTGACAACAACTCCGCCCACTCTAGTGACTCCCTGAGATCCTGCATCACCCAACTTGTGTACCACACAAGGCTTCATCATTTTCTGAACCTTAAGAAAGTTGGCAGGTAGCAGCAGGCCTCACAGCATCCTGGCTTTTGAAAAGAGCTACCCCAGGCCCAGTACTTGTGGCAGCTATCCTCAGATCACAGTGTGGCCTCTCACACATGCCTCCAAATTTAGCACAGAAAGCAAACATCCACAGGTCACTTTGTAGCTCCTATAAGGTAGTCCCTGGCTGATCACAGGCACTGGGTGTAATCAGCCTGCACCAGAGCCCTTCCTAAGAGCCCCCAGACCAACATACATGGAGGTTGGCTTCAGAACACAGCAGCGCAATACCCAGTTAGTCCCATAAGCAGCACACAAAAAAGCAGTCTCAAAGGGCACCAGAGCCCACAGGGCTGAATCCCTCAGTGGGATTCCCACTCAGGGAGGTAAGCCCCCTGAACAACAGCACATAAGTTGTGGACATGGCGAACCCCACAACAAATCAGCCAGAGGGCAAATTGTACCCACTTAATGCCAACAGCAAGCAAGCCTCAACTATAACAGGAGCGCACACACAATTCACACAAGGGACACTCCTGGAGCACCTAGAGCCGGTTACCAGCGAGACTGTTCCAGGACCCTACAGAGCACCTACTACATAAGGCCACCTGGCCAATATAGGGACGCATAGCAGATCTACCCAATAGAAACCAAAAGAGGTAGCCACAATGAGGAAACATGTCTCAAATGAAAGTACAGGAGAAAACTCCAGAAAAAGAACTAAATGAAGTGGATACAAGCACCTACCAGATACAGAGTTCAAAACAATAGTTATAAAGATGCTCAAGGAACACAGTGAGAACTTCAACAGGATGATCATTTTGAGCTTTATCAGGCATAAGAAAAGGACATAACAACCATAAAAAATAAGCAGTCAGAAGTGAAGAATATAATACCTAAAATGAAGAATACACAAGAGGGACTCAACAGCAGATTAGATGGAACATAGGATTGAATCATTGATTTGGAAGACAAGGTAGCAGAAAACACTCAGGCAGAACAGTAAAAAGAAAACAGAATCCAACAAAGTGAGGCTAGTTTAAGACACCTCGGGGAGAACATCAAGCATAACAACATTTGCATCATAGGGTTACCAGAAGGACAAGAAACAAAGCCAGGGATTGAGAACCTATTTGAAGAAGTAATGACTGAAAAATTTCCTAACCTGGCGATGGAAGTAGACATACATGTCCAGGAAACGTAGAGACCCAAACAAGATGAACCCAAACAGGCCCACACCAAGACACATTATACTTTAAATAAAAAAGTTGAAGATAAACAGAGAATCCTAAGGACAGCAAGAGAAAGACAATCAGTAACTTATAAGGGAGCCCTCAAAATACTGTCAGCTGATTTCTCAACTGAAATGTTGCAGGCCAGAGGGAACTGGCACAAAACATTCAATGTGATGAAAAGAAAAAAAACTACAACAAAGGATACTCTACCCACCAAGTCTATCATTACAATCTAAGGACAGATAAGGAGCTCCCCAGACAGGAAAAAGCTAAATTCTAATTTTTTTTTTTTTCAGTAAATCAGTGTGAGATGATCTAAAATATCATAAAATTTTCACTGTCAGTTGTACCCTTCCATTTTTTTATTGATGGTGTGTATCACATACATACAACAGAAAAGGTCCTTACAACCTCAGTAATATAATGAATAAAATTCTAGTTGGAATTGACTGTGGTTACCAATGAATTAATTCCGTTATTTCAAGAAAAATATGGCACACCTAAATGGAATTTACAGATGTGAAATGACAAACTCTCCATTCATCTGACACCTACACTAAATTCTTCAAGTTAGTAAACCCTCACAAGCAAGCACATGAGGATGGAAAAGAAGGTGTCAGAACCTGGGGATACACGCTGGTGCATACGAGAAGTCTCTAATCCAGAGAAAGAGAGAGGCTGGGGGCCCATTTGATGCTCAGGGAGGAAAATGACATGGAAGCACTCCTGTTACTGATCTACCACAGAAAGGTTCAGGTGGGTGTTGGTAATGTATTTCAAAAAAATGTCGAAAGGTACTGAGCTATACACCTTAAATGCGTTACTTCAAGCCTATATGACATGGATCTCAATAAAGCTGTAAAAAGTATGTAACGTGAAATGACAGAGTAGCATTTCCAAATTTGCCACATGCATGGGATATACTGAAGCTATTTACTATTTGTAACCCCCCCCCTCCACACACACACACACAGATGCTGTAAAGTGGATCCAAAACCGGTCAAGCCCTAACATGCATGGTCACTCAATGACACGATGAATGAAATGCCCCATTGGTGCGCTGCAGAGGACAGAAGCCAACTGCAGTTCCGCCGTACACAAATTCCTGTGCTGTGGGAGGCAGTTCCACAGTGTCCGTGTAAGAGTTGATGTCTACACAGCGCTCCCTTAGCGCCAGGGCCTACTCTGAGGGCTTTGCATGTACTACTGTCTTCAAAAGTATTTATGAGGCTACACTAGAGAAAGGAGACTGTCTTCCCCAAGCCACGTGTCTAACGATTGCTGCTGTGAAAATTCAAACCCAAAGTCTAACATCAGAGCTTGCCCTCTTACCTGATATAGTGTATCTGACTCCCTTAATTATAATCAGAAAGCCGATAAATGAGAAAGTTATTTAATTGGAATCTGATCACTATTCTCCTCCTACTTCTCAGTTAGATTTACCACATCAGACAATATAAAAATATTTAAAATTCAGACATGAAACCCAGCATTCAAAACACAATACCCACGCCCTATTTACCTTCCGTGTTACTGACTGTTGGCTCAGGAGTGATTCTGCCATCACGAATATTAGCGCTCTCCTCATCAGCACATATCAGATGGTCATCTTCTCTATTTTCCAGCCCCTGTGGTTCCTCTCTTCTAACTGCTGAACAGGTGCATACATGCTCATTCCTGCTGAAGTAGTTCTGTAGCCATTGTGGCACAATATTCTTAATAAATTCTGTCAACTTGCTGAAAATACACTGTTGGGGGGAAACACACATAAGGCAGTTTGAGAAATGTATTTTTATATAGGTACCAACTTACAGAAAGCCACACCAAGAAAAACACAACTGTTTCCAACAAAGTTTCCTAAAATTCAATTTCTTGAGTTAATGCTGACATACTGGCATTTCACAGATTGTACAGACATTATGAAATTCCTGCTTTTTTTTTCTTCCATAGCATGTATCCATGAGCCAATACTTACCCCCAAATAGCCATATTATTCTAATCCTTAAAAATCTCCAATAGGCCATCCCATGAGTAACATAAACTTTAAATTTAGTAATGAGATATTCACTAAAATGTTATAATCCCAGAGAAAAGGCATCCATTTTGCTCCCAGCATATTAAAGAAGCAATACAAAGAATACCTTCAATAGCTTCCTCAAGCAATTATTTTATTGCAAAGTCTTTTAAAAGAATAAAAATCTAGACAAAACTAGGAGACTCTTTTTCAAAAAGACAGACAATAGACAATTAATCCAACATAAGAAACTCAAGAAATAATCTCTTGTTTTTTTATGGTAAAATTTCGTTTTATCAAGTGTTGCCTGAAAATCTGAGGAAATAATTTTATTATGGTAACTTTAAAAAAAGGAGAAAAATGTGGTGAAACAACTATCAGTATTAACATTTACTGTA
Organism: Rhinolophus sinicus; assembly: GCF_036562045.2. Taxonomy (NCBI): domain Eukaryota; kingdom Metazoa; phylum Chordata; class Mammalia; order Chiroptera; family Rhinolophidae; genus Rhinolophus; species Rhinolophus sinicus. Next base: position 61,746,280 of record NC_133756.1, on the reverse strand, counting down.
GCTTTGCTACGTGCCAGGCACTATTCTAAGCGGTTTATAAATCTTATTCAATTTACTCCTCACAATAATTTTATGAAGTTGTTATTAACAGGGTCACTTTATAGATGAAGACATAAAATGCATACCATAGGTCACTTATGAGGCAGCGTTAGATTTCTGTGGAGAATAATCAGCACACAAAACTGAACAGTCAAAATGGATATGATAAAGCTCATTCCCTAAAGCTCATGAATTTCGCTTGCAGACTTTCTCTTTTCTTAATTAAAATCTAACCAACGTATCTATCTCAGCCCACAGCAGCTCAGTACAGGAAATTACAGTGAGAAAAAGAGGAGTTACTAGTGGTACAATGAATGACAGCATCAAGAGCTCCACAGTACAAAGTAATACGGATGATAAAACTGACCCGGAACCATTGGAAGAAAACAACATCCCTACATTTCAGTGCACCTCTGTGGGGTAAGCGACCCTAAGTCCTCAAACTAGGACTGGTTAAGTGTTTGGGTCCTTTCTCCCAATATTCCGCATTCAGCAAAACATAGCAAAAAAATTCCACTGAGATTACAGTACTCAATTTGGGGGCCAGAAGTAAAATCAAGTCAACGACACACATATTAAGCACAATCAATGTCTAAGACGCGCTGAATACATTAGCTTTTCAAATTCCATTTCACCTGAGTTCAAGGATTAACGAAAGAAGGCTGAGGTGCGGCAAGGCTCTGCAGTCCTAACTCAAACCACATTTCTTTTCCTATACATATGAAAAAGATATTCTTTTCCTATATATCTTTTCACCAATTGGAAATCTCAGAACAACTAGAGACATCTCTCCAACATGACCAACTCCTTTATCACTACTATACAGTCTTCCTTCTTCTTACACAGAAAACTATTCCTACTAGTTTTCTTGACTTCATAGAAAGCCATTCCTACTTTTCTTGACTAGTAGGAAAACTATTCTTACTAGTTTCCTTGACTTCAGTTCTGTGCAACTCTCTTCTTCACATTACCCTCTATTAAATAGTAGTACTCAAACTATGAAATCTCCTCTCTCAAATAACTTCACTGCTTCTCTAACTATAAATATCAAATAGAAAGTCTTACAAGTAAGTTCACCAAGTTGTTGCAACTACGTTGCTAACTTTTTTTGATATCAGAGGGATTATTCATTGTGACTTTGTACCAAAACTGGATATTCAGTTAACCAAGTTTACTATTTGGAAATGCTGAAAGGTCTGCTTGAAAAAGTTAGACGACCTGAACTTTTCTGCAACAATTCATGGCTCTTGCATCACGACAATGCACCAGCTCACACGGCACTGTCTGTGAGGGAGTTTTTAGCCAGTAAACAAATAACTGTATTGGAACACCCTCCCTACTCACCTGATCTGGCCCCCAATGACTTTTTTCTTTACCCGAAGATAAAGGACATATTGAAAGGAAGACACTTTGATGACATTCAGGACATCAAGGGTAATACAATGACAGCTCTGATGGCCATTCCAGAAAAAAAGAGTTCCACAATTGATTTGAAGGATGGACTAGCACTTGTGCTGGTGCATAGCTTCCCAAGGGGAGTACTTCAAAGGTGACCATAGTGATACTAATCAATGAGGTATATAGCACTTTTTCAAGGATTAGTTTGTGAACATAATTGTCCGACCTCACATAATCCATAATCAGCTTTCAGGTTCCTGAGCCCCATTATCCCAGAATACACCGCTGTTTTGATTTTTATCTGCTCTTTCAGCGGCCGTTATGTCCTTGGGGACCGTCACTACCCTTAGTTCTCGTCCATGGTTCTGTGCACATTCTCCTTACCTACTGAACTCCCATGCCACCAGACTCTGCTTCCCAAACTTTTGGAAACTCTTATTTCATATAGTCTGTGTAATCAGTGTTCCCCCTTGCTCCATCCAAGCCCAAGTAAAGAAAACAAGAGGTAAGAATCCAAGACTTCACGTGAGACTTAAAAAATATCTATTATAAAAACACTAGAGTAAAAACCTCGATGCCATTGTAATCTTTCAGTTATTGCCAGTTTTTAAATATATCCCTTCTAACATTATTTATTTTAACAATGCAAATCTACTCTGACTTTAACACTCAGTTATTTCCATGAGGGGAAGAAAAGGAATCAAGTATTCAAATTCTAATGCAGTTATACTGAATCTAGTTTTAAACAATCTGAAACTAACCTACAAATCTAAGCTATTAGTTGTCATATTTTACAACCCCCAGAGAGGCAGTCAGCAGCCAAGCTTTCCCAGTCTACCCCGTCCAAATCCTTCTAGCCACTAAAAGTCCACTTTTCAATTTCCTTCTCAACTTCAAGAGATTGAGCCAAAAAACGTGGGCTTAAGGATTACTCTGGGTGAAAAATTAAAAAACTACAATGGGCCACAGATTTCCACTTCCTTCAACTCTGTCACTAACGCATGAAGGAGAAACATGACCTGGCTTAGTCTCTTACATTTTTTAATAGTTATCCATATCACAGAGGTGGCTAACAGAAAATCAACAGGACGCAAACAATGAGGACAAGAAAAGGAGTCCCTAAAAGACCTGTAAGCTAGCCACAGGAGACCCACTAAAAGGCCAAAGCAGTTTAACCCCCTCAGTTACCTATAAGATATTGCCACTTTTCATCCACAATCTGTTTGAAATTGGATATAAGAGTTTATTTCTTAAATCATACTACAGAAAAGATAAATGAAATCAAGCAAACTGGAATATCTATGGGGTGTGATCACACAAAATGGTGAATGTTTAAATTAAAAAAAAATATTACAGTAAAAGACATATTGCCATTAATCCCCCTCAAAATTCTCCCCCTCGCTTCAAACACACTAATCCCATCGTTTTGCCACTTTCTGAAGCAGTTATGGAAGTCCTCTTTTGTGAGTGTGTTTAGGTGCGCTGTCATGGCTGCCTTGATCTCCTGAATCATTTTGACTTTGGGGAAGAGCCAGAAGTCGCCAGTGAATAAAGTGGATGAGGATACACCCTGACATTTTTATTTGACAAAAATTGCAATATACCAGAAGCTATGTGTGACACACAGTATTGTCATGATGGAGAATGAGTTACAGGACACTTTAAAACACACCTTCTCTCAACCGTAGCTCACACCCTACTGACTGCCATGAACAAGTTGAAAGTTGTCACACACTGTTAGTAAGGTTCGACATGCCACGTTCCATATTGAAGATCCCTGCCTTTCCGTTGGATGGCACTAGGCAGCAACAATTCACCGTATTTTATGATCACAGTAGAAAGGCTCCATGTCACACATCACTTCTGGTATGGCAATTTCTGTCAAATAAAAATATTACGGTGTGTCCTCATCCACCTTATTCACCAGATCAGGCACTATGGGACCTCTGACTCTTCCCCAAAGTCAGAATGACCACGAAAGGTACACGTTTTGAATCGATTCAGGACATCTGGGAGCCAGGACTACTACACAACTAAAGACACTCACAAAAGAGGACTTCCAGAACTGCTTCAGAAAGTGGCAAGAATGATGGGATAAGTGTGTTCGAAGCAAGGGGGAGTATTTTGCAGGGATTAATAGCAACAAGTCTTTTACTCTATTTCCTCCTAAATGATCAGACTGATCAATTGAAACAGTCCTTTCAAGAAAAGGCTCTGAGGGTCATTATGAATAGGATCTTCTCAGAGATCTGGACAGATTACCAAAGATGGAATGGCTACAAACTAGCCAGAAGATATAGGCTCCATCCCAGAGTTCAGGGTAACGGGTGCTTAAAAGGCTGGCTGCTTCAGGAAGCCAGCAAGGAGCGCTTAAAGAGAAAGGGACAAAGATGAGGCCTGGGGTTTCGTCCCTCCCAACTACAAAGGGGAGGGGGAAGACAGAGGAGTCGCTCCCCAGCAGGCACCGGTAAGGTGCGCGTAAGTCCAGAGCTTGGGGGCCGTGATGAGGAAGCACACGCTAGGGATGCGCATAAGTCCATAGCTTCAGGGACAGATGGGTACAGGCCCATCCCAAGGTCTGAGGAGGCAGTGGATGCTCTGTCTCAGAAGGTGTTTCAGAGATGGGGGATGGAGAAGAGACACCCTATTCCCTATCTCCCACTCTGTCTTTTCTTATAGAAGGGTAACCAGTCTCTGTCCTTCGAGAATCCCCACTGCTCTGTATTCTACTACATTGGAACAAGTTTGACCCTGAGGGCTAAAGAAGAGGCTCATCTTCCTCTGCAATAGGATTTGGCCTCAATGTAAATTAGATGATGGAGAAAGCTGACCTGAAACAGCACTTTAAACTATAATACCACCCTAAATTAGATCTCTTGTGTCACAGGCTAGAAAAACGGACAGAAGTGCCGTATGTACGGGCCGTTAAGGCCCTCAGAGAAGACTTGGATCTCTGTCACTCCTGTAAGATAGACCCTACAGTTCTAGCCGTATGAACTCATCCACCCAGTGGTTCTGATCTCGGATAGAGCCCAGGAGAGGTCCTGTGACCCCCCTCTCCCTAAGGGACCAGAGGAGACAGCCCCTCCTAGCTGCCCCTCCTCAAACTCACAAGGGCTTTTGCCTCCATACCCAGGGTTCCCCTATGCCCCAAAGATCTGCCCCCTTGGGGAGGCAGGAAACTGAGGCCTAATAGGCAGCTCCGGGGAGTGCAGGACCCCTTCTCCATGCAGGACCTCCTCCAAATAAAGACAGACTTAGGGAGATACTCAAATCAACAGGTTTTGGGTTCCAGAGGCTCGCTCTTACTTTTGACCTCTCCTGGAGAAATGTTCCTGTCATCATGGGACAAACTCTCTCTAAGACAGAGACAATTATAGAGGCTGCCACTCGCTACGCAGATGGTCTCTATATGACTTAACCCTATTTGTCCAATAGGGGCCATGGCTGTACCCAGCACTGACCCCAACTGGGACTATAACTCCCCTGAGGGCACTTGGCAAGGAAATCATCTAACCTTTTGTTTAACTGAGGGCATGAGGCAAAGTAAGATTAAGCCAATTAATTACCAGACGCTAGCTACTATTCACCAGGGGTCCTCTGAGAACCCCACGGCTTTTGTGGAACGACTCAGAGAGTCTCTCACTAAACATAGATCCTGATTCTCCTGATGGGGAGTTAATGCTCCGAAACCCGTTCATTACTCAGTCTACACCAGACATCAGCAGGATTTGCCAATGGAAATATTGTTGCTTGCTTTTTTGATTGCCAGGAGAAATTAACGTTCCGAGGGAGATGAATTCTAATTTATATAAAAATACTGTGTGTTTCCAAAGAAGGTACAGGATATGGAACCACATTTTTGGAGGAACTAAAAGAAAGTAGTTTGTCCCGAGAATGGTTATTTCTGAATGAGAAGAGACACACTAATGAGGACTAGGAACATTGTGAAGGAAATCTTGAGAGAATGCTATGTTCAGTTAAGCTAACTATGATTAATTAAGTAATGTAAATATCAAAAGTAAGCTGGTGCAGAATTAGAGATCAATTTTCTCTCTCTGCTAGGTAAGATGAAGTTTGTTAGACTATTGGTCTGCTACTGACATGATGAAAAAGTATTCTGCCTGAAAAGCAAAGATTATATGTGTCATCAGGATAATTTTCCGTTTTATATTGTCTTAATTAGATCCCTCGTTTCTCCACAATAGAAGGACTACATTTTGCTAATCATTAAGTACCCTTCTATATTTTGAGACTGCTTGAGTTCATGTGCCCTCCTCTATGTCAAATGTAGGCCAGTGTAAGGAAGCTTGGCCTGATGTTTGCCCTGACTGACAGGTTATTATAGTAATTCTGACCCATTGGTGCATCTTCATAAGAAGGCTCAGATCCTAGACAAGGTCAGGACATTTGTTTAAATGTATTTACCAACTGAGACAGGGAAAATAAGGTAAGAAAGAAACAATGACATTGGAAACGAGGCAAGAAGGAGGCCAGACTTTGAACTGCAGTTACAGACAGGCCAAGGCTAGCGCCAACTCAGGGACATGCTGGAAACCCCAGAAAAGGAACACTAGGTAAAGGAGCCTGCTTTGGATGTGAAAGCACCATACCACTGGAGTGGTCTCATCCTCCAAAGGCAACTGTGTCCCTTGCACAAACTAAGGGGCACTGGAGGAGGGACTGTCCCCTGTTCCAAAGAAACAGGGACCAACTCCTTCCCCCCAAAAGCTGTGATCGACTGAAAGGCCTGATGTGCCCAGAGGCTCCCAAGAAGAAAGAGGCTGTTTCCACCACAGGAGAGGAACTGCGGGTGGCCTTTGATGTGACAGATAAGCCTGTTAATTTCCTGGTTGATATGGGAGCCATTTATTCTGTCTCAGTCACTCACTCTGGACCTACTTCCTCTGAAACCTGCTCAGTTGTGGAGATGAATAGAGCCCCTAGATTTGGACTCATACTCAGCCGATTCTTTACCATTGGCCTGTGCCTTGGCGGAAATGTACAACGAGAAAACCAGACTTTAAAAAAGACTCTGAGAAAGCTCTCTCAAGAAATCTCTCAACCATGGCTTAACCTTCTACCAATAGATCTGTTGCAGGTTCATGTACGCCCACAGGCCTGCCTTTCATCTGATAATGCTCTTACATTCAGGAGCTACAAACCTCCTTCAATATGTCACCTCTCTAGGGCAGTACCAGGAAGCCCTCAGGGCCTGTGGACAAAAGGCTCTGCCCTCGCCTGCATCACAGAACCCACCCCTCACCTGGCAACCAGATACTCATCGGATCTTGGGAAGATGCTGTCCCACATCCCAAATGAGCCCTACTTGGAAGGGCCCCTTCACTGTGTCACTTTGTACCCCTACAGCTGTCAAGGTACCAGGAGTCTCAAGCTGGACACATCACTCTCGGATCAAACCCTGGAAAGGTGAGGAAGGAGAAGACTTGCCAACTGGATCCCAGTCCTCCTGCGAGGTTCTAGAAGACCTCAAGTTACTGTTCAAGAAAGTGCCACTAAGTACTGATGACTAACCCCCTACTGCTATCTACTGGCCGATTTTTCTCTTAATTCCATTTTTTTCTTTCTTTCTTTTGCCACCTGTGTCCTTCTGGTACTCCATTAAATAATTATATACTTAGACTAAATCCTCAACATGATATTTGTCCTCCTAGTTCCATTACGTTCCCAGCCCCTTCGGAGGAATGGGAGACTAACACCCTTGTATACTTTTCCATCATAAATGCAAAGGGAAATGGCCTCTCTGACTACTGGATATGCCACAGGCAGCCTGGAAGCACCCTTCCTCTCACCACTTTCAACCTGCCTGTTTTAATACCAGCCTCACCTTTCTTTTGGGGTCCCCAAGGAGTTCCCCAAGAAAACTCCCTTGGTTGTCAGGTTAGAACCCGCAGCTACAAACCTGGGCTGCATTCAGCTCACCCTGCTAGTTAACGGGTCTGATGCAACTAGGGTCAGAGCCCTCAACTGTGCATCCACATCTAGTCAATCACTTCTGCATATACCACGAGGGAGGCTACATCTCATCTGTCCATTCACCCTGTTAGCCCATTACATTTGACATATCTAGAAGGTGCACTCCAAATGCTACCTTCTGCTGTCCAGCTAGTCACAAAGCTCATGACGGCAAGCAAAATACAAGCCCCAGGAATCGGTGCACATCTCAGAAACTTGACTACCTACCTCCAAGAGCAGGAAGGGTACTGATGGGGCCCTGAACTAAAGGAAGGCCTTCTATCTCCCCATTGCAATACAGATCCTCCTTGGGGCCCAGGTTTACACGTCGCCCTCCTTGGGGCTACATGGTTTAACTCCTCTTCCCCATATCAGGCTTATACCCCCCGCCCAGGGTATCGATTTCTCTGTGGTCCTCCTCAAAATGAACTACCCAATGAAAAGTTGCCAAATGGAGTCTATCATCACCCCTCCTATAGCCCTGGCCTACCCATGTACCGACAATTCTCAGTCTGAAGGACAATGCACCTTAGGGTTTTGAAGCCCTCGGGGCATATCGATCACTGTTCATAACATCACTTACCCCCAACCCAATTGGGCGATAGGACCTATTCTAGCGAGTGTTGGGGTTGCCGTAGACCTAGCAGCCCCTCGGGGAGGCGCTGCCTATCACGAGGCTACTTTAACCAACCTAACAAAGTTCATAGCTGCCCTGGTTCCAGACACTGGAGAGGCCCTCCAGAACATCCAACACTCCCTCGATTCGCTTGCAAATGCTGTCTTTGACAACCAAATAGCCCTTGATTACTTATTGGCTGAACAAAGGGGATATGTGCAGTTATTATAAGATGTGCTACACTTATATAAATGCCACTAGTCAAGTGGAATAGAGATATTAAGAGGATGTATAATCAGACTGGACAAAGGCCTCACAATTTTGCAAAGGAGCATCCAACGACTGAGTCCATCTGGCAGGCATAAAAGGCAATCTACCTTCCATGACTTCGTTTCTACCCTTATTAGGGCCTTTAGTTTGTATATTACTTCTACTACTCTTTGGCCCATGTCTTTTTAAACTATTTGTCAAATTAGTATCGTCCAGATTACAGTAGTTGCACTCAAAAATGATGGTCCTCCTGAGATTCCAACCTGTTCTTTTGGAAATAGATGTCTCAGATTTACACCAGTCTCCTCTCAACACCATCACTTGCAGCTTTCGCCTCCCATATGCGAAAGTATGGGGACACCATCTACTTCCTCCTGACAGAGAGCAAGAGGATGAGACCCTGACTACAACATTGCCCCTTTCAGCAGGAAGTAGATACAGAAGAGTTGCATCATCACTTTCCTAAAAGACTTCAGGGTCTCAAACTCTTGAGGGAGGAATGATAGGGTAGGTAGATAGAAAAGAACAGGAGCAGGAGGAACTTCGCCCCGGTTAGAAAGCCCTTTGCTGCAGCTCCTACTTGGGTCAAGACCCCTTGCAGCTGCCCAGCGGAATTCCAGGCTTACACATACCCTGATGGGATGTGTTTGCCCCTAAATCAAAGAAATGCAGTAGAAGAGAGGAAGACATCCTGTTACCAGAGTACACATCCTGTTTGTCGGGCCCACCAATACCTTACTAGCCCAGGATTACAGGTTTTCACATACCCCAAGGGGATGTGTTTCACATGCCCCTAAATCAATGGGGTGTGCTTACACATGCCACTAAATCATAGAAAAGCATTGCTAAATGCCAGAGAAGGGAAGAAAGAGAGATAAGAGAAGGGAGAGGGTGAGGCCATCCTACCCATAGAAATAAAAGCCTTCACACAATGTAAAGTGAGGCTGCTTCCCTCTCCGGTCAGCCTGCTCCGTATCTTGGACTATACTCTTTTACTAATAAAGTTCTGCTGTTAATAATACTGCACAAACTTTCTCTTGATTGAAGTCTTTTCCTTCAAGAAGACAAGAGCCGAGATTCAAGGTCATTTTCCAGTAACAATTTTACTGTTAAACATTTCCCCCAAATCTTTACTTTCAAAACGCTGTTCTTTTTTGTAATGATACAATTTAATATCGGCAAACACGTTAGTGTTCAATATTGATCATCCAGAATAAAGCAATCTAGGAAGTCTACCTTTAAGAGTATACAATTTCTCACACCCTTTTGCTATACTTTTGTTTTTTAACAAGGTTAAGCGACACACGTACTTCCCACCTTATTATCACTGAAAAGTTTTGTAAGAGATTTTTTATTAAAATAAGTTAACATTTTCCTACTCATCCACCTGGGGAGCCAGGGCCCCTCACCGCCAGTCCCCTCCCGCCTAGTTCCCCACCCGCTGCACCACAGGGAGTCGCTGTCTAGTACCTGGCGCCTCTGCCCGCCCAGCTCGTAAGGTTGAAATGACCGCAGGTGGCAACGCCTCGTCGGGATCTTGCCGCCGCCAGCGCCCCCTCCTGTTCCTCCGGCCCCCGAGGCCATGGCGGAGCCTCGGCTCCTTCCCGCTACGGGGCGGGGAAAGCAGAGGCGGCCTCTTTAAAGCCCTCCACCCCCGCCCACCCCAACCCAAAAGTCCGTCTGCGCTGCCCACACGGGGGCACAGACCCACAGGTACCGCGAAGTTGCGAGCACCGAGGTGACAAAACGCGTGCTGGCAGCAGAGAAGGAGGTGGGCGCTACAGGAGCCGAGGAGCGGGCTCCGCTCCCGCAGCCCCTCGCGCACCACCTCCCCTGCGTGTCGCACGGTATCTACGATAAGCTCCGCAGAGCACAGCGAGAGCGGATGCACACGCTCGCTGCCTAACTCGACCGCCGGTCACGGGGATTCTCCCGTCGCCCTAGTCGAGCTGCCGCAGTTAAAGCCGCCGCCGCTACCGCCTAACCCTCCACTATGCGCACAACGCCCACCCGGGCGACGTCACCATCCACGCAGTCACCGCCTTTGTTCGCGTCTATTGCCGCTGCTAAGGACGCTGCCGTGGTCGCCAGGCAGAACGCTGTCACTTCTTTTTAAGTCATATAACATCTTGACCTTACCTAACCCTAAACATTTTTATAAAGTTATTCTTCCCATAAAGTGATGCCCTAGAAAGAAAAGGCTATGTTATTGCTAGGAGAAAAAGTGTGTCCACATACCTGTAAACAGATGTAACAATACTGATAATAATGTACTTTGGAAATTAACTCTTAAACACAGTCCTCTACTGAACTATCCCATAAAAGATGCCCCAAACCACTTTACTCTCCCATAGTCACAATGACAAATGAAAATATCAATGACCAAATACTATTGATCTCACACTAGTAAAGTCAATGATAATTTGTTCATGTTGTCTTCAACTGTATTTGTAGTTGTCATAGTTAATTTAAATATTACATTGCTGCTGTCCACACCAACTCCCACTCTGTAAAATTCAAATAAGTATTGGGCTCATTTTCCCTCTCTACTTTTCCCTGGCAGTCTATATAAGACACTCTTCTGTCCAGGAAAGGTTACACCTAATTTTTGATCACTTCAGAAAGGATACTGTGATTTTTCTGAAAACAATGAAATACCATTTTTAGATACATCTTTCATATTAAGCTACCTTTAGCTACTATTTCATGGGTGGCAGTGCCGGCTCTGCTACTTGCTCTAAATACTCATTTCAGCATCGTTCCATGTATCACACACCCTGTTCTACATATCACAGATGCCGGCCCTCAGTATTGGTCAGTCTGGAATTTCTGATAGTCACCACAGCCCTGCTGCACTCTGCAGACATCCGGTCTTCCATTTCATTGGCTTGCCACTCTGTGACATTCACCAGACAGAACAAGGAGAGGACGAACCGATGGAAGCACAAGTGGAACCCTGGCTCTGCCACCCTCTCCATCACTAAGCTCTCTACCCCAGTTTTCCATTCAAAGACACTTAATAACAATAGTATCTATGGCATCTGTTGCAGAAAGGATGAAATGAGATAATAAATATCAAATGTTGGGAACGGTGCCTAATATTCAGTAAACCCTCAATGACTGTTGGCAGTTACTATTATTAAGCTACAGGGACATGGGTTATACAGGTGTGGAAAATCAGAAGGCAAACTAATGGCAGAGTTAGTAAAGACAAACACCTGATGTTTTAAAATCCAAATTCGATGGTCTGTATTCTAACACACACAGACACAAATGCTGGAAGTGGATCCAAAACCGGTCAAGCCTTAACATGCCTGGTCACTCAACGACACGATGAATGAAATGCCCCATTGGCGCACTGCAGAGGACAGAAACCAACTGCAGTTCCGCCATACCCAAATTCCTGTGCTGTGGGAGGCAGTACCACAGTGTCAGTGTAAGAGCTGATGTCTACACAGCGCTCCCTTAGCGCCAGGGCCTACTCTGAGGGCTTTGCATGTACTACTGTTTTCAAAAGTATTTATGAGGCTACACAAGAGAAAGGAGACTGTCTTCCCCAAACCACATGTCTAACGATTGCTGCTGTGAAAACCAAACCCAAAGTCTAACATCAGAGCTTGCCCTCTTAACTGATATAGTGTATCTGACTCCCTTAACTATAATCAGAAAGCCGATAAATGAGAAAGTTATTTAATTGGAATCTGATCACTATTCTCCTCCTACTTCTCAGTTAGATTTACCACATCAGACAATATAAAAATATTTAAAATTCAGGCACGAAACCCAGCATTCAAAACACAATACCCACGCCCTATTTACCTTCCGTGTTACTGACTGTTGGCTCAGGAGTGATTCTGCCATCGTGAATATTAGCGCTCTCCTCATCAGCACATATCAGATGGTCATCTTCTCTATTTTCCAGCCCCTGTGGTTCCTCTCTTCTAACTGCTGAGCAGGTGCATACATGTTCATTCCTGCTGAAGTAGTTCTGTAGCCATTGTGGCACAATATTCTTAATAGATTCTGTCAACTTGCTAAAGATACTCTGTTGGGGGGAAACACACATAAGGCAGTTTGAGAAATGTATTTTTATATAGGTACCAACTTACAGAAAGCCACACCAAGAAAAACACAACTGTTTCCAACAAAGTTTCCTAAATATCAGTTTCTTGAGTTAATGCTGACATACCAGTATTTCACAAATTGTAAAGTCAATGATAATTTGTTCATGTTGTCTTCAACTGTATTAGTAGCTGTCATAGTTAATTTAGATATTACACTGCTGCTATCCACGCCAACTCCCATTCTGTAAAATTCAAATAAGTTTTGGGCTCATTTCCCCTCTCGACTTTTCCCTGGCAGTCTATATAAGACACTCCTCTGTCCAGGAAAGGTTACACCTAATTCTTGATCACTTCAGAAAGGCTACTGTGATTTTTCTGAAAACACTTAAATACCATGTTTAGATACATCTTTCATATTAAGCTACCTTTAGCTACTATTTCATGGGTTGCAGTGCCGGCTCTGCTACTTGCTCTAAATACTCATTTAAGCATCGTTTCATGTATCACACACCTTGTTCTACATATCACAGATGCCGCCCCCCAGTATTGGTCAGTCTGGAACTTCTGACACTCACCACAGCCCTGCCGCTTTCTGCAGATGTCCAGTCCTCCCTTCCAGAGGCTTGCTGCTCTGTGACATGTCACCAGACACAACACGGAGGGGATGGACCGATGGAAGCACAAGTGGAACCCTGGCTCTGCCACTCTCTCCCAGTCACTAAGCTCTCTACTCCAGTTTTCCATTCACAGACACTTAATAACAATAGTATCTATGGCATCTGTTGCAGAAAGGATGAAATGAGATAATAAATATCAAATGTTGGGAACAGTGCCTATTACACAGTAAATCCTCAATGAATGTTGGCAGTTACTATTATTAAGCTGCAGGGACATGGGTTATACAGGTGTGGAAAATCAGAAGGCAAGCTAATGGCAAGTTAGTAAAGACAAACAACTGATGTTTTAAAATCCGAATTAGACGGTCTGTATTCTAACACACACACACACACACACACACACACACACACACACACGGTTTGTACCAAGTAAATACAATACAGTACACAGTGGACATAAATTACAGGTTTTCTGTTTTTAAACAGACAATGGTAACCTACTACAGTCAACTCACTACACACAAAATCATGAACAGCAGCTTCACATTAAAATCTCCTTATCCTACTCATTTACTGATGCTAACCATTAAGGAAAAAAGGTCCAGCAGGCTACATGCATGCTCTCACTCTCACAACACATTTATTGCTGTACATCCAGACCCACTGCACAGGCATCTCTGGATTAGGTACATAAAGTTCCTCTGTAGAAATTTCTGCACATGTGATCCCACAATGTCTCCATTACTGGGAGAACTTTACAAATGAAGAGACGGGCAGGAGGATCATCTGTATTCAATCAACTCCTGCAAATACAGTGAAGTGGGCACCTGTGAACAACTCTCTCCATCTCTTCAGCATTTTCCGGAATTCAGTCAGCTAGCAACAGTAAAACCACACCACTGTGAAACCTATCAATGCCAAACAAACCCACAAAGAGACAAAACTCCACACCCCCTCCACACCCTAAGCCAAGTCTTGGTATGTCTTGTGTTTTTACAGTAATACTGCTCTCCCCACTCTACCTGCCTCTTGGATTGAACCAAGGTGCCAGAAACACTAGAGGCAGAGCCCCAATCACTGTCAAGGGTTATAATACAATGTCAAGCCAGCAGGTGGCGGGCCAGGTGGAAAAAATCAAAGAACATAGTTGGGAGATTTTTCAGTGTGCTTAGGAAACAGGACAGAATGGCAGCACTGGCCTGGTGGCCAACGGGAGTGTGAAACCAAACTTGCAGTCAAAGTATATATACACATAAAACACGAGTGGACAGCAAAATCGTTCAGTCCTATGTAGGATCTCTGGTTACACAGAGCAGCATTCTATAACCTCTTCTGCAAAGAAGGATTTGCAACCTCATTCTCAGGCAATAAAAGCATTTGTGTTTGCTCCTGCAACATGCACATGAGATCGCCCAAGTTGCTCTGCAACAAAGTCTATTACCTTATGAATTTCTACAAATCACTTTTCTCTACATTTTAGTGTGTAGTCTTACCTGTCTCCTAAGAGACATGTTATACACACATTTCATATACATAATATTCTTTTTTTCCCTTTTTTTAATTAAAGTTTATTGGGGTCACAATTGTTAGTAAACTTACATAGATTTCAGGTGTACAATTCTGTATTACATCATCTATTAAACACATTGTGAGTTCACCTCCCAGAGTCACTTCTCCTTGCATCACCATATATTTGATCCCCCTTACCCTCGTCTCCCACCCCCCACCCGCCTTACACTCTGGTAACCACTAAACTACTGTCTGTGTCTATGAGTTTTTGTTTCTCATTTGTTTGTCTTGTTCCTGTGTTGTTTTCAGTTTTCTTTTGTTTTGTTTTTATTTTTTAAATTTATTGGGGTGACAATTGCTAGTAAAATTACATAGATTTCAGGTGTACAATTGTGTATTACATCATCTATAAATCCCATTGTGTGTTCACCACCTAGAGTCAGTTCTCCTTCCATCACCATAAATTTGATCCCCCTTACCCTCATCTCCCACCCCCCACCCCCCTTACCCTCTGGTAACCACTAAACTATTGTCCGTGTCTATGAGTTTTTGTTTCTCATTTGTTTGTCTTGTTCTTTTGTTGTTTTGGTTTATATACCACATATCAGTGAAATCACATGGTTCTCTGCTTTTTCTGTCTGACTTATTTCGCTCAGCATTACTCTCTCAAGATGCATCCATGTTGTCACAAATGTTCCTATATCACCTTTTCTTACCGCCGAGTAGTATTCCATTGTGTATATATACCACAACTTCTTTATCCATTCATCTATCGAAGGACATTTTGGTTGTTTCATGTCTTGGCCACCGTAAACAAAGCTGCAATGAACATTGGAGCACATGTGTCTTTATGTATAAAAGTTTTCAGATTTTTTGGGTAGATACCCAGGAGAGGGATTGCTGGGTCATATGGCAATTCTATTCGTAATTTTTTGAGGAACCTCCACACTGCCTTTCATAATGGCTGCACCAATGTGCATTCCCACCAACAGTGTATGAGGGTTCCTTTTTCTCCACAGCCTCTCCAACACTTGTTATATTTGTCTTGTTGATGATACCCATTCTGACTGGGGTGAGGTGATATCTCATTGTGGTTTTGATTTGCATTTCTCTGATGATTAGTGATGTTGAGCATTTTTTCATATGTCTATTTGCCATTTGTATGTCCTCTTTGGAGAAATGTCTCTTCAAGTCCTCTGCCCATTTTTCAATTGGGTTGTTTGTTTTTTTGTTGTTGAGTTGCATGTGTTCCTTGTATATTCTGGATATTAGCCCCTTGTCGGAAGCACTATTTGCAAAAATCTTCTCCCATTCAGTTGGTGGCCTCTTTATTTTGTCGATGGTTTCTTTTGCTGTGTAGAAGCTTTTAAGTTTCATATAGTCCCATTCGTTTATTTTAGCTTTTACTTCCATTGCCTTTGGAGTCAAATTCGTAAGATACTATTTGAACCCAAGGTCCATAAATTTAGTACCTATGTTTTCTTCTATGCAGTTTATTGTGTCAGGTCTTATGCTTAAGTCTTTGATCAATTTTGAATTAACTTTGGTACATGGTGACAAATAGCAGTCCAGTTTCATTCTTTTGCACGTGGCTATCCAATTCTCCCAGCACCATTTATTGAAGAGGCTGTCTTTGCTCCATTGTATGTTTTTAGCTCCTTTGTCAAAAATTATGTGTCCATATTTATGTGGTTTTATTTCTGGGTTGTCAATTCTATTCCATTGGTCTATGTGTCTGTTTTTCTGCCAATACCATGCTGTTTTGATTATTGTAGCCCTGCAGTACAAGCCAAAGTCAGGAAGTGTGATACCTCCATTATTGTTCTTTTTTCTTAAGATTGCTTTGGCTATTCGGGGTCTTTTGTGGTTCCAAACAAATCTGATGATTTTTTGTTCTATTTCTTTAAAATATGCCATTGGGATTTTGATGGGGATTGCATTGAATCTGTATATTGCTTTGGGTAATATGGCCATTTTAACTATGTTGATTCTTCCAATCCATGAGCACGGAATGTCTTTCCATTTCTTTGTGTCTTCTTCAATTTCTTTCAAAAATGTCTTCTAGTTTTCAGCATATAGGTCTTTCACATCCTTGGTTAAGTTTATTCTTTATGCTGCAATTGCAAAAGGAATTGTTTTTTGTATTTCTTTTTCTGAGATTTCATTGTTAGTATATAGGAAAGCAATGGACTTTTGTACGTTGATTTTGTAGCCAGCAACTTTACTGTATTCGTTGATTGTTTCTAATAGCTTTTTGGTGGAGTCTTTAGGGTTTTCTATATATAGCATCATGTCATCTGCAAAGAGTGATAATTTAACTTCTTCATTCCCAATTTGGATGCCTTTTACTTCTTTCTCTTGCCTGATTGCTCTGGCAAGGACTTCCAACACTATGTTGAAAAGCAGAGGCGATAGGGGACAGCCCTGTCGTGTTCCCGAACGTAGAGCAAAGGATGTCAGTTTTTCACCATTAATTATGAGATTAGCAGAGGGCTTGTCATATATGGCCTTTATTATGTTAAGGTATTTTCCTTCTATACCCATTTTATTAAGTGTTTTAATCATAAATGGATGTTGTATCTTGTCAAATGATTTTTCTGCATCAATTGATATAATCATATGATTTTTGTCCTTTATTTTGTTTATGTGATGTATCACATTGATGGATTTGCAT
This sequence comes from Rhinolophus sinicus, assembly GCF_036562045.2. Taxonomy (NCBI): domain Eukaryota; kingdom Metazoa; phylum Chordata; class Mammalia; order Chiroptera; family Rhinolophidae; genus Rhinolophus; species Rhinolophus sinicus. The sequence continues at coordinate 61,729,117 of NC_133756.1, read as the reverse complement.
ATGTTGAACCATCCTTGGGCCCCGGGGGTGAACCCCACTTGGTCGTGATGAATAATCTTTTTAATGCATTGTTGTATTCGATTTGCTAGAATTTTATTTCGGATTTTTGCATCTGTATTCATCAGAGATATTGGTCTGTAGTTTTCTTTTTTTGTGCTGTCCTTACCAGGTTTGGGTATCAGGGTAACGTTGGCCTCATAAAATGAGTTAGGGAGTACTGTCTCTTCTTCAATTTTTTGGAAGAGTTTCAGCAGGATTGGTATTAGATCCTCTTTGAAGGGTTTGGTAGAATTCACTAGTGAAGCCATCTGGTTCCGGACTTTTGCTTTTGGGAAGGTTTTGGATGACTGATTCAATTTCATTACTGGTGATCGGTCTGTTTAGACTTTCCAGTTCTTCACGGTTCAGCCTTGGAAGGCTATATGTTTCTAAGAACGTGTCCATTTCTTCTAGGTTATTGAATTTGGTGGCATATCGTCCTTCATAGTATTCTTGGATGATCCTTTGTATTTCTGTAGTGTCCGTGATAACTTCCCCTTTTTCATTTCGGATTTTGTTAATCAGTGTCTTCTCTCTTTTTATCTTAGTGAGTCTAGCCAAGGGTTTGTCAATTTTCTTAAGCTTTTCAAAGAACCAGCTCTTTGTCACATTAATTTTTTCTATTGTCTTTTTGTTCTCTATTTCATTTTGTTCTGCTCTGATTTTTGTTATTTCCTTTCTTCTGCTGACCTTGGGTTTCACTTGTTCTTCTTTTTCTAGTTCTTTAAGGTGTAACATGAGGCTATTTATTTGGGAGTATTCTTGTTTCTTGAGGTAGGCCTGTAATGAGGTAAATTTCCCTCTTAAAACTGCTTTTGCTGTATCCCAAAAATTTTGTTAGGATGTATTTTCATTCTTATTTGTTTCTATGTATCTTTTGATCTCTCCTCTAACTTCTTCTTTGACCCAGTCATTCTTTAAAAGTATGTTGTTTAATCTCCATGTATTTGTGTTTTTTCCTGCTTTCTTTTTGCCGTTGATATCCAATTTCAAAGCCTTGTGACCAGAGAATATGCTTGGTATGATTTGAATCTTCTTAAATTTGCTGAGGCTGATTTTATGACCCAATATATGGTCTATCCTTGAGAATGTTCCATGTACACTAGAAAACAATGTATAGTCTGATGTTTTAGGATGAAATGCTCTATAAATGTCAATTATGTCCATTTCATCTAATGTGTCATTTAGGGCTGCTATTTCGTTATTTATTTTCTGTTTGGATGATCTATACATAGCTGTCAATAATGTATTTAAGTCCCCAAGCATAATTATGTTTTGGTCAATTTCTCCCTTTAGTTCTGTTAGTAGTTGCTTGGTATATTTCGGTGCTCCCTGATTGGGGGCATTAATATTGTTGACTGTTATGTTCTTGTTGTATAGTCCCCTTCACCATTATGAAATGTCCATCTTTGTCTCTTGTTATCTTTTTCACCTTGAAGTCTGTTTCATCTGATATCATTATGGCTACACCTGGTTTTCTCTGGGTACCACTTGCTTGAAATGTCAATTTCCACCCTTTCACTTTGAGTCTCTGCTTGTCCTTTTAGCTGAGATGTGTCTCTTGGAGACAACATATGGTTGGGTTTAATTTTTTGATCCAATCTGCTACTCTGTGCCTTTTTATTGGTGAGTTCAGTCCATTTACATTTAGGGTGATTATTGATATGTGAGTATATCCTGTCATTCTATCTTTAGTTTTCTGGTCAGTCTATGTCTCCATTATTTCTTTGCCTTTTTGTTGTTGTCTATTTTTTCTATGTGGTGGTATTCTATGATGGCTCCCTCTGTTTCTTCTTTTACTACAGTATATATTTCAGTTCTGGATTTTTTTTGAGTGCTTACCCTTAAGTTTATGTAAAAGAAAGTTTGATATTTAGAGTATTCCATTTTCTTCAGCACGCTTACATTCTCCATTCCCGTATTCCGGTTCAGGCCTTTACTCTCTCCTTTTTTATGTTTTGGTTGCCACAAATTGTCCCTGTTGATGGTGGTCAAATAGCGTCTTTTAGTATTTCTTGTAGTGCAGGTCGTGTATTAGAGAATTCCCTCAGCTTCTGTATGTCTGGAAAGGTCTTTATTCCTCCTTCATATCTAAAGGATATCTCTGCTGGATATATTATTCTTGGCTCATAATTTCTCTCTTTCAATAGTTTGAATATTTGGTTCCACTCCCTCCTGGCTTGTAGAGTTTCTGCTGAAAAATCTGATGATAATCTAATGGGCTTTCCTTTTTAAGTTACCGTCTTCTTTTCTCTGGCTTCTTTAGGATTCTTTCTTTGTCGTTGATTTTAGACAGCTTCAATACAATGTGCCTTGGAGAAGGCCTGTTGGGATTGAGGTAATTAGGTGTTCTGTTTGCTTCTTGGATTCGAGGGTCCAATTCTGTCCACAAGTTTGGGAAGTTCTCATCAACGATTTGTTTGAATATATTCTCTGTTCCCTTCTCTCTTTCTTCTCCTTCTGGTATGCCCTTATTCTTATATTGCTCTTTCTGATGGAGTCAGAAAGTTCTTGTAGAGTTCTTTCATTTCTTTGAAGTCTCAAGTCTCTTTCTTCTTCCATCTGTGTAATTTCCAGGTTGCTATCTTCAATGTCACTGATTCTTTCCTCCATCTGATCAACTCTATTACCTAAGCTGGTTATGTCATTCTTAATTTCTTCTATTGAGTCCTTATTCTCCAGAAATTCTATTTGGTTCTCTTTTAAAATTTCAATCTCTTTCGTAAAATGCTCATGCTGTTCTTTGATTGTGTTTCTGAGTTCATTTAACTGCCTATTTGTGTTTTCTTGCATCTCATTGAGTTTTTTCAGAACTGCAATCTTGAATTCTCTGTCATTTAAGTCACATAATTCTGTATCTTTAATGCCTTTTCTGGAGATTTTTCACTTTCTTTCTGAGCTATCTTGTTGCCTTGTTTTTTCATGGCAATTACTGATTTACTATTTCTTCCTAGACATCTACAGGAGTGGCTTCTGCAACAGGTTGATATGAAGCGGTCTTTCTTTTGTTTTCCAGTACTTCTTGGTAGAATGTTTTATTTTTTTCTCCAACTTCAGCTTATTTTTCTTCTCCCACACGGTAGTGCTATGTTTTCTCAGCACTATTCCAGCTTCTCACACAATGGGGGGGGGGATTCCCTGGGAGACGGGCTTCTCCTCTGTTAATAGTTCATCTAGGTCACAGGGCGCAGTGTCCAAGTGGGTATGTGGAGAGCTTTTGATGTTCCAAAGCTCTTCCAGCTCCTGATTCAGAACCCGAATGTTTCTGCAGTTCTGTTTACTCCTGCAGGGATCCGCCCAGATAGGTGGGGTCAGGCACCGGGTGAGTTGTGAGAGGTGGCCCAGAGCAATGGCGGCAACCACCACCACAGCCGGTCTTGCTTCCACAGCTCCCTCCCCTGTGCCGGAACTAGTTCAGCTGCGAATCTGTGTCTGCGGTCCACAGTTCTCAGAGCAGGAAATATTCTGTTCTTTTGATCTGACACTGCTACTGTTCCGCTTCTAGCATGGGTAGGTGGGGGCGGGGCGAGCTCTGGGAGGGTAGGGAGGGGGCGGCTAGTCTCAGTGCCTAAGACTCCGTTCTCTGCTCGGCAGTGAGGGCTTAAACCGCCGTTTTCAGACTTTTTCCTTCAGTCTTTTCTCCGAGGTCTCTGCTGTGAGCGTTGGGTTCAGCCATATTATATGCTGCCCCCTCAGCCCTATAGGCCATAAGCGGAGCCCTAGCAGTCCGAGTTCTTCCCTCTCCCACAGCTGCGGTAGTTCCGGGAAGCAGCGAGCTCGGAATACTGAGCTAGGTCTGAGTCCTCTGCCCACGCGGGTCCGTGTCCGCACTTCTCCCTTTCCTCCTCCTCCGCTCGCGCGATTCTCCCACCTGTAGGTGATTTCGGTAGTGGGCCTCTTCGTCTTGCCTGTCTGCTGTGCAGAGAGTCCTTTGTGGAGTTTTTGTTGTTCGATTCGTTGTAAATTCCAGGGGAGCTTTACCGAGGTTCACCTCACGCCGCCATTTTTCCTCCACTTGTTTCCATAATATTCTTTATAAAATAACAAATTAGTGTATCACCTCGAGATTCTACAGTAAGAACATATTAAAATTGTACAAGGATAACTTTGTTTGAATCTGTGGTGATTTCTGCACAGTGGGGTGTGTAGTAAGTTCAAACAAAATGCCTCTTCATTAATCCAGGATTTTCAGTTCTCTGGCTTTCTGAAAAAAGCAGAAACTGTCGACTCACCCAGGTGACAATGCACTTTTCTACTAACTGCTCAGGAGTGGAAAGGAGGCGGCCCACTAAGCACATGGCATCTCCACAGTGGGCTGAGGTCCCGCTAGGCCACAGCATGCTTTAAAGATGAGTGTTATGTTTGTCTCAAAACAACCTGGCCCAAAGTGGCTGGGTGCTGGGGATGAAGTGCTGGCTGCCTTTCACGGAGGGGTCGAATTCCTGCTCCCCTGGAATGCAGAGGCCAGTGAGTTCAAGCTCCTGTCCCCACCGCCCCTCCCCACCTACAGGGATCACCCTCAGAATGACTGCGGGGACCCCACCCTGGGACTCTTCCTAAAGGGACTCACAAATTCTGCTTGAAGATCAGTGCAGAGGAAGTTAAAGCCTTTTAAACAAATGGGTGCTTGGTTTGTAAGAACAGTTATGAGTAAGGATGACCTTATCCTCCACATAGCTGCTTTCTAGTTCAGTCAGCTCTTTGTTTTGCTAACTGCTGGCACTCCCACCCCCTGCCACAGCTGTCCTTGGGGTGCTGGACCAAAACAGTGACCCTCAATTTAAGGGAAGAAATGGTGGCACTCAGGAGCAGAGGTCTCAGAAGTGGGCGATCTCTTCTTTATATATCGAATTCACTATTTTCCTTAGGGATATCAGCAAAATTCCATTTTGTTCCAATTTGAAAAAATAAACATGATACTGAACCAACCTGTATTCCTTCAACGTGAAGATGGCGAATTAGGGAAATGCTATGACTACGATATTCCAGGATCACACTAAAATTACAAATAAATTAAACAATAATCAACTTCAAGAACGATCTGAAGATTACCTGAACAGAACCCCATAACTAAGGATACAAAGAAGAGGCCACATTGAGACTTATAGAAGGGGCAGACACTTGAAACTGGTAGACCCTAAACTCACATATAGTGGCAGAACTCCAGTTAGAGACACCTCACTGGAGAAGGTTGCCCCAGAAGAGGAAGAGGTCCCACTTCAAGACTGGTTCCCCAGCCGAGGGGTGCTGTGGCAAGAAGAGTTCCCACAAAATCTGGAAGTGAAATCAACCAGGATTCTGTTGGCCCATCCCAATGAGATGGTAGCCAGCTAGAACCTAGATGTCATCTTAAAGGACTGGTGCACAGACTCACTCACTTGGTCTCCAGTGGAGGGGTGACAACTTGAGAGGCGCCACAGATATATGGGGTAAGAGTAAGGTGAGTGGCTTCTGAGCGAGAGCTGGAGCTACAGCAATTATTATGATTGTGTGGAGCCTGCCTCATGTGTAGCCTACAGGAGGCCATCATTTGTTCTACGCTGAAATCTCCATCAAAGGACCAAATCTCAGACAGCAATGAAAGAGTAGAATCTCTGCCCCACCTAACAAGTGTTGCATCATGGAGGACACTCTCAACACCGCCCCCACTCCCAACCTGGCCTGCACACGTAAGGAGACTCTCTCAAAGCATGAGCGTTATGAGTAGCCAGCAGGTGTCAATAGGCCTAGGGGGCCCTGGGCCTTTTGCTTAGCTGTTCCAGGCTTTCTACTGGTGGCAGCCAGCCTCGGTTCATAGGGAAGCCACACCTACATAGTACAGTACAGGCAGGAGCCAACCACATATAGCTTTGTGAATCCTACCAGGAAACTGCAAGCCAGTAACAGGAAAGGCTGAAATTATCCTACACAGCAACCAGCCAAGAGACACCACAAACAACATGCCATGAGGCCAGCCTCAAACCACACCAGGATACTACCTGGTTAGCCCAACAGGTGGCACCCTATAAGGGGGGATATCAACAGACACTGAGGCCATAGCGATGAATTCCATTCTCAGGAATACCACACAGCAGTTCATGCACTGTGGTCATAGCCAATTCTCATAGTCAGTCAGCCTGGGAGTCAATTCCACCTTGTACCACCAAATACAATCCAGGCTAACCTACAACAGGAGAACACACTCAAGGGAAACTCCTAGAACACACACACACACACACACACACACACACACACACACACACTGGTAATCAGTGAGATTAAGCCATGGAACCACACAGGACACATACAACATAGGCCATCAAGAAAAGACTGAGAGACATAGCAGATCTACCTAATACACAAAAGCAAACACAGAGAGGCAGCCAGAATGAGGAAACAAAGAAACATGTCCCAAATAAAAGAACAAGAGAAACCTCCAGAGGTAGAACTGAATGAAATGGAAGAAACCAACCAACCAGAGCAGAGCTTAAACCACTTGTTATAAAAAACTTAAGGAAGGTAGTGAAAATTTCAACAAAGCTGTAGTAAGCATAAAGGCGACCACATAAAGCATAAAAAAGACCCAATCAGAAATAAAAAGACAAAAATACAATAAGTGAAGTGACGACTACACTAGGAGGAATCAAGAGCATATCAGATGAAGCAGAGGATTGAATCAGCAATGTAGAAGACAAGGAAGTAGAAAATACCCAATCGGAACAACAACAACAAAACAAAGATGTTTTAAGGGACCTGTGAGATAACATCAAGTGGAACAACATTCACATCTTAGGTGTACCAGGTAGGAAAAAAGGGGAACAGGGGACTGAGAACCTATTTGAAGAAATAATGTTTAAAACCTTACCTAACCTGGTAAAGGAAATTGACATACTAGCTCAGGAAGTGCAGAGAGCTCCAAAAAAGATGATCCCCAAATCCAGACACATTATAATGAAAAAGGCAAAGCTTAAAGACAAACAACAACTCAAAAAGCATTAAGAGAAAGACAACTACTTACTCACCAGGGAGCTACCAATTGTTATGAGCTGCTTTCTCAACAGAAAATTTGCAGGCCAGAAGAGAGCACAAGTAAATATTCAAAGTAATGGAAAACCAGGGCCTACAACAAGACTGCTCCACACAGCAAGACCACCATTTAAAATTTAAGAAGAGATAGAGAGCTTACCAGAGAAGAAAAAGGTAAAGGAATTCACTACCACCAAGCCAGTCTGTAAAAAATGTTAAAAGGACATCTTTAAGCAGAAGAAAGACGAAAAAACAAAAACAAATGAAGATTAAAAAAATGATTCATAAAATGGCCGTAAAGATGTACCTACAATAATCACTTTGAATGTAAATGGATCAAATGCTCCAATGAAAAGAAGACATGAGTTAGCTGAATGCATAAGCAAATAGGACTCAGGAGACAACCAAGAAGACGCAGTACGTAAACACTGTGCTTACCCTCTCTCACAAGTGCATGAAAATTACAACTAATCTACAAAACAACTGTTACTGAAAATCACCTACAATCAACCTGAACTAAAGTTTTTCAACTCAGGACGCACAGAAGAAGCCACCTCCACACTGGCAGGCAGGGCACAGATGCGGAACGGGCTGGTCCCACACCAAAATGTGACTACTAAAAATCAGGAGGGATATTTCAGCTTTGGAGTACACCCCCACCTCCCAGAGGAGCAAGAGGTCTCGGCTGCATTCCGGTCCAGGGTTCCAGTGCCAGGGAGAGAAGTCTCCATAAATTCTGGTGATGAAAACCAGCGGCGATTGTGACTGAGATTAAGGGTGGCTGCACTGCAAGGAACTCCTCTTAAAGGGACTGTGCACAGGTTTACCCACCAACAGAATCACTGGCTCTGAGCTCCAGTGCTGGGGCAGCAGCTGAAAAGGCAGCAGGGACATGTATTGGGGAACTGAGTTGTCTATCATGGTACAGGGGCTGGAGAGGCAGCTTTCTCCTGGACGGGCGAGCTAGCAGAGGCCATTGTTTCTTTGCTGAGCCCTCCCCCTTCCCCACATGCTTATGCAGGCAGCCACCATTTTTAGTGTCCCTTGTTCATTCACCCCACCCTTGCCATTTAAGACCTGGCCCCAACAAACTTTCGGGAACACCCAGGCCTCTTCCCGTGGCTTTCTCCTGTAGACCACCTGCTTTGGCTCAAGCTACAGACTTTCCTAGAGTCTCTCAAAGGTTTGTGGAATCCAGACAAGCAGCATCTGGGTTAAGCATGTCCTGTACCTCTGGCTAAGCAGCCTTAAGCGTGGCACCAGCGGTAGCCAGCCTTGGTTCAAGGCTTGGCCTCTCCAGGTGCTTCCAACCATAGCACAGGTGGCAGCCATCTGCGGATGTCCTTGTGGTTAATGATAGGTTGCCCTAGGTGGGGCACTGGTTGTGGCTGACTTGACCTACATCGGACCCCTCCAAAGTGGTCCTGGGGCTGGCGCCCCCAGTGGACAGCTTCAAAACAAGCTGGAGAATCACCCCCCACGTCCTAGAATGACACACCCAAGGGGCGGATTGGGTAAACGCCACAGTCCTGCTGAGGCAGATCCTGCTTTGTGGGATCATCCCATGCACAACAACTCTTCCACTGTAGTCAAGGCCAGTCCTGACAAACAGTGAGCCAAAAGGTCAGTCCCTCCCATTGATATACAATTATCAACCAAGGCTCAACTACAAAAGGAGGGCACACACAACCCACACAAGGCACACACCTGGAATACATGGCTCAGTGACCAGAAACACTGTGCTACTGAAACCCATAGCACACCTACTACATAAGGCCACTCTACTAAGACCGGAAGACATAGCAGCCCGACCTAATACATAGAAACAAACACAGGGAGGCAGCCAAAGCAGGGAGACAAAGAAACATGTCCCAAATAAAATACAGAAGAAAGCTCCATAAAAAGAACTAAGCAAAATGGAGATAAGCGATCTATCAGATGCACAGTTCCAAACACTGGTTATAAGAATGTCCAGTGATCTCAGGGAGATCTTTAACAGAGTGATAGGAAGCATAAGAATGGAGGTGGAAACCATGAAAAAGAATGGGTCAGTGTGGGGGCGGAGCCCCAGAGAGTAGTTTCCAGGCTCTCGGCCTCACATAGACAGGTGCTGGCTCAGGTAGTAAATGGCCAACTGTGATTGCATGGCCATCAGCTGTGGCTAGTTGGCCGTCAGCTGTAACCAGTGAGCCATTGGCCACAATATAACTGCTGTGGCTACGAGGAGGAGAGGAGGGAAGAGAGAGAAAGAATGGGGGCTAGCAAGAAGATGGCGGCTGGGCTGGCAAGCGTGGATGGCGGTTTGCGGACAGTGTGGATCCAGCCTCCAGTGAGAGTATAGTGCCGCCAGCGAGAATATACTAGTATGACTCCCCTACCTATGGCTCCATGGGTGTTCCTTTTTGGCCTCACCATGTCCTGTGTTCTTGTATGGGGAGCGGGAGCAGAGACCCCGCAGGCTTCCCCGCATGACAAATGGCGCAGCGAGCAGGGTACGGTGCCGGCCAAAGCTCTCCAAAGGACGGTGGAGCAGTTTGTGTGTATGAACACCCAGTCTGAGGAAGACCAGGAGGAGCAGCTGCCGGAGAGCTGGACCCCGTGGAGGGGTGGGAGGACGTGGACGGTTCTCCCACCAGCACAGGAAAAACCATGCAGCTGCTGGAGAGATGGAGCCCCATGGAGAGGTGGAAAGATGTGGACGGTTCCCCAACCAGCACAGGCCGGAGAAAGCGAAGGTCGTTGCAGCCTTGTGGGCCGGGGAAGTTCCTGCTCAGGCAGCCCGGATGCAGGACTTATAGTCCCAGGAGGTAATGCTTGCTGAGTCCTCCATGGGAGATGAGGGTGAGGTCAAGGTCGTCCCTCACCCCCAGGACAGTCCTGGCGAATGACTATGGACTATGGGGAATTGCCTTCCATCCCTAATTTAATGGACCGCTTGACTGTTTGTTTGGAAACTGTTGTTAGTGGAACTGGGGGATATTTGCTTTTGTCTCTTGACTGGCCACCATTGAGAATATGTAAGCACCTTGATTGTGAGTCGCTGTTGTTCCAGCAGGGTACCCTGAGAGGCACAGAGAGAGTGGCAGTGCCCTGAGAGCCCTGGCTGTGTCCAGGAAGTGTGGCTGTGCCCACAGAGAGTGGCAGTGCCCTGAGAGCCCTGGCTGTGTCCAGGAAGTGTGGCTGTGGCAGTGCCCTGAAAGCCCTGGCTGAGTCCAGGAAGTGTGGCTGTGCCCACAGAGAGTGGAAGTGCCCTGAGAGCCCTGGCTGAGTCCAGGAAGTCTGGCTGAGCCCTGAAGATACCCTGGCTGTGCCCAGGAAGTCGGGCTGTATCCCAGAGAGAGTGGCAGTGCCCTGAGAGCCCTGGCTGTGTCCAGGAAGTGTGGCTGTGCCCACAGAGAGTGGCAGTGCCCTGAGAGCCCTGGCTGTGTCCAGGAAGTGTGGCTGTGGCAGTGCCCTGAAAGCCCTGGCTGAGTCCAGGAAGTGTGGCTGTGCCCACAGAGAGTGGCAGTGCCCTGAGAAATCCTAGCTGTGCCCGGGGAAACTAGTGGTACCCTAAGAAGTCCAGGAAGTCTGGCTGTGCCCAGGAGTACTGGTGGTGCCCTGAGAAACCCTGGCTGTGTCCGGGAAGACAGGTGGTACCCTAAGAAGTCCAGGAAGTCTGGCAGTGCCCAGGAGTACTGGTGGTGCCCTGAGAAACCCTGGCTGTGTCCGGGAAGACAGGTGGTACCCTAAGAAGTCCAGGAAGTCTGGCAGTGCCCAGGAGTACTGGTGGTGCCCTGAGAAACCCTGGCTGTGTCCGGGAAGACAGGTGGTACCCTAAGAAGTCCAGGAAGTCTGGCCGTGCCCAGAAGCACTGGTGGTGCCCTGAGAAACCCTGGCTGTGCCCAGAGAGCCTGGCTGTGTCCAGGATATTGCATTCACCCCCAGGCTCCTCGCACAGGTCCCCTCGTGGAAGACGCTTGTCGCGTAGATTGTGAGGCGAGAGCCTGTAGGGGTGGAGTGTGGGGGCGGAGCCCCAGAGAGTAGTTTCCAGGCTCTCGGCCTCACATAGACAGGTGCTGGTTCAGGTAGTAAATGGCCAACTGTGATTGCATGGCCATCAGCTGTGGCTAGTTGGCCGTCAGCTGTAACCAGTGAGCCATTGGCCACAATATAACTGCTGTGGCTACGAGGAGGAGAGGAGGGAAGAGAGAGAAAGAATGGGGGCTAGCAAGAAGATGGCGGCTGGGCTGGCAAGCGTGGATGGCGGTTTGCGGACAGTGTGGATCCAGCCTCCAGTGAGAGTATAGTGCCGCCAGCGAGAATATACTAGTATGACTCCCCTACCTATGGCTCCGTGGGTGTTCCTTTTTGGCCTCACCATGTCCTGCGTTCTTGTATGGGGAGCGGGAGCAGAGACCCCACAGGCCGTCCTGCACGACAGTCAGACATAAAGGATACAATAACAGAAGTGAAGGATATATTACAGGGAAGCAACGGTAGATTAGATGAAACAGAGGATCCAAACAGTGTCATAGAACATAAGATAGCAGAAAACACCTAACCAGAAGACAAAAAGGAAAAAAGAATCGCCCCCCCCCAAAAAAAATGAGAAGAATTTAAGGAAACTTGGGGACAATATCAAGTGTACCAACATTCGCATTATAGCAGTACCAGAAGGAGAAGACCGAGAGCAAGGAATTGAAAACCTATTTGAAGAAATAATGACAGAAAACTTCCCTAACCTTGTGAAGGAAATACACGTAACACCGCAGAAAGCACAGAGAGTGCCTGTCATGCAGGAGACCCTGCTCGCCGCACCATCCGCCATGCGGGGCGGCCCGCGGGATCTCTGCTCCCGCTCCCCATACAAGAATGCAGGATATGGTGAGGCCAAAAAGGAACACCCACGGAGCCATAGGTAGGGGAGTCATACCACTATATTCTCTCTGGCGGCACTATACTCTCACTGGAGGCTGGATCCACACTGTCCGCAAACCACCATCCACGCTTGCCAGCCCAGCCGCCATCTTCTTGCTAGCACCATTCTCTCTCCTCTATTTTCTCTCTGCTAGCCTAGCCACAGCAGTTATATTAGTGGCCAATGGCTCACTGGTTACAGCTGACGGCCAACTAGCCACAGCTGATGGCCATGCAATCACAGTTGGCCATTTACTACCTGAGCCAGCACCTGTCTATGTGAGGCCGAGAGCCTGGAAACTACTTTCTGGGGTTCTGCCCCCACAGTGCCAAACAAGAGACCCAAAGAGATCAACACCAAGACATATCATAATTAAAATGCCAAAGGTCAAATACCAACAGAGAATCATAAAAGCAGCAAGAGAAAAGCAGTTAGTTACCTATACGGAAGCCACCATAAGACAGGCAGTTGATTTCTCAACAGAAAGTTTGCAGGCAAGAAGGGAATGGCAGGAAATATTGCAAGTGATGAAAAGCAACGACCTCCAACCAAGATTACTCTACCCAGCAAAGCTATCATTTAGAATTGAAGGACAGATAAGGAGCGTCCCAAACAAGGAAAAGCTGAAGGAGCTCATCACCACCAAACCAGTAATACAAGGACTCTTAGAGTGACTTCTTGAAGATGGGAGGGGGGTTAAGGATGGGTAAAAGGGGAAGGGATTAAGAAGTACAAATTGGTTGTCACATAGTAGTCATGGGGATGTGCAGTATAGCATAAGGAACATAGTAAATAATATTGTAATAACTATGTGCGGTGCCAGATAGCTACACCATCTATCAGGCTAATAGATAGAAATGGGGTTAGGGGCAGGGGGAAAAAGGGAAAAGTATTAAGAAACACAAATAGGTTGTTAATACAGTATGGGGAATATAATCACCAATGTTGTAAAGATCATGTAAGGTGCACTTCATAGACTGTCCAATACACTATACACCTGAAGCTGAAGTAGAATAATACTTAATGTCAACTATAATTAAATATATAGGTATATATAGTCATGGGATGTGGAGTACAACATAGAGAAGATAGTCAATGCTATTGTAACAGTTATAGAGGATCTCAGAGGGGTAGTAGATTGGGGGGTAGATTATCACTTTATGAGGTGTTTAAACTTAACCTAATATGTTGGTTTGTACACCTGAAACCAATAAAAATGATAAATTTGTTTTGAAAAAAACAACCGGACCCGTACATATGCTGTCTCAAACAGACTCATGTCAGATAGAAAGACACTAAGACTGAAAGCAAAGGGATGGAAAAAGATGTTTTATGCAAGTGAAAATGGAAGAAAAGCTGGGGTAAGGATGTTTATATAAGACAAAATAAACTTTAAAACAAAGCTATAATGAGAGAAAAAGAAGGACATTATATAATAATAAAACAGTCAAGCCAATAAGAGGACATCACCCTAGTAAACATTCATGCACCACACATAGGAGCACTTAAGTAGATAAAACAAACATTGAATGAATAAAGGCAGAGACCCACAGTAACCCCATCAAAGTAGCACACGTTAACACCCCACTGACACTAATCGACAGATCTTCCAGACTGGAAATCGACCAGGAAACAATGGCTTTCAATGACACACTAGACCAGATGAATTTAATTGATATTTTTAGAGCATTTCCCCCAAAGCACCATAATATACATTCCTTTCAGGTGCACATGGAACATTTACCAAAATAGTCCACATTAGGCCACAAAACAATTCTCAATAAATTTAAGAACACTGAACTCATATCAAGTGTATTATTCCCTAACCACAAAAGTATGACACTACCGCAGTTACAAGAAAAAAATGAAAAACACACAAACACATGGAGGCTACATAACATGCTACTAAACAACGAATGGGTCAACAATGATATCAAGGAAGGAATCCAAAGACCTTGAGACAAACGAAAATGAAAACAATGACTCAGCAAAAGCAGCCCTAAGAGGAAAATTCATAGCAATGCAGGCCTGTCTCAAAAAATAAGAAAACTTTCAAATAAACAGTCTAACTTTACACCTAAGGGAACTGGAAAAGGAAGAGCAAATAAAGTCCAAAGTGAGTAGAAGGAAGGAAATAATGAAGACCAGATAAGAAAAAACGAAATAGAGACTAAAAACCATGACAAAAAATCAATGAAACAAAGAACTGTGTTTTCTTTTGTGTGTGTTTTTGAGAGATAAACAAAATTAACAAGCTTTTAACCACATTAATCAAGAAAAAAGAGAGAGGATCTAAATATGAAATCAGAAATGAAAGAGGAGAAGTGACAACAGACAATACAGAAATACAAAAAAAAAAAAAAAATCAGAAAATACTACGAGCAACTAAGGGCCAACAGAGCGGATAATCTGGAAAAGTGGATAAATTCCTACCAGCATACAATCTTCCAAGGCTGCATCAAGAAACAAAATATCTGAACAGGCAGATTACTACCAGTGAAATTCAATCAGTAATCAACGAGCTCCGAACAAACAAAGTCCTGGACCAAATGCCTTCACAGGTGAATTTTGCCAAACATTCAAAAAACAATTAACAACTATTGTCCTCCAACTATTTCAAAAATTCCAAGAGTTGAAAAGTCTCCCTGGCTCATGTTCTGAGGCTACCATTACCTGGAATCCAAAACCAGACACAGATATCACAAAAACAAAACAACAACAACCAGAAAAGTAAAGGCTGATATCCCTAATGAAGATAGATGCCAAAATCCTCAATAAGGTGTTAGCAAACCAAATTCAGCTGTATGTTAAAAGGATCCCAAATCACGATCAAGTCAGATTCATTCCAGCAATGCAAGTTTGGTTCAATATCCTCAAATCAATTAACATTATTCAGCACATACAGGGAGTCAAAAATAAAAATCATATGGTCATATCCACAGATGAACAAAAAACATTTGACAAAATTGAGCATCTATTTATGATAACAACTCTTGGCAAACGTGGAATAGAGGGGCCATTTCTCAATATAAGAAAGGCCAGATATGGCTAGCCCATAGCTAATATCATACTCAATTGGGTAAAGGTCAAAGCATTCTCCTTAAGACCAGGAACAGGACAAGGAAGCCCATTTTCACCCTTTTATCCAACATAGTACTGAAAGTCCTAGCCAGAGCAAGCAGACAAGAAAAACAAATAAAGGGCATCTAAACAAGAAAGGATGAAGTAAAACTGTCATTATTTGCAGATGAAATGATACTATATAGAGAGAACACCAAAGATTATTAGAATCGATTCATGAATTCAGCACAGTAAAAGGATACAAAATTAACCTTCAGAAATCGGTTGTATATTTATGCACAAAAAACAAACCATGAGAAAGAGAAATTTAGAAAAACATCCAATTTATAACAGTATTCTAAAAATATAAAATACTTAGGAATAAATTTAACCAAGGAAGTGAAAAACTGTACTAAGAAAATTATAAAATATTGAAGAGAGAAATGATAGAGGATGCAAATAAATGGAAACATCTTCCATGCTCATGGATAGGAAGAAATAATATAGTTAAAATATCCATACTACCGAAAGCAATCTATAGATTCAATGCAATCCCTATCAAAACACCAAAATTCCACATTTTTCACTTAACTAAAACAAATAATCCTAAAATGTATATGGAACCATAAAAGACCACAAATAGACTTGTCAATCCTGAGAAAAAACAAAGCTGAAGGTATCATGCTACCAAATATCAAATAATACTACAAGGCCACAGTAATCAAAACAGAATCATTCTGCAATAAAAACAGGCATACGAGTAAGGATCAATGAAAGAGAATAGAGAGTCCAGAAATAAACCCATGCTGATATGGTCATTTAATCTATGACGAAGGAAGCAAGAATTTACACTGGGGTAAAGATAGTCTATTTAATAAATGGTGCTGGGAAGTCTGGATCGATACATGCAAAAAAATGCAAATGGATCACCATTGTAAACTGTATACAAACAATAAATTCAAAATGGATTAAAGACTTAAGGGTAAGACCCGAAACCATAAAACTCCTAGAAAGAAATATAGGAACTAAACTCCCACACATTACCCTTAGTAATATTTTTGCTAACATTATCTACTCAGGCAGAGGAAACAAAGGAAAGAAAATGGCACAACATCAAACTAAAAATGTTTTGTAAAGCACAGGAACCCATCAAAAAACAAAAAGACATATATATATATATGGTCTACAATTAAGTTTGTGAACTTGTTACAATGATGCTGCTAACCTTTTTTAATATCAGAGAGATTATTCATTATGAATTTGTACCAACTTGACAAACACTTATCCAAATTTACTATTTGGAAGTGCTGACAAGGCTTCATGCAAAAGACGACCTGAACTTTTTGCCCACAATGCTTGCATCACGACAATGCACCAACTCACAGGGCATTGTCTGTGAGGCTGTTTTTAGCCAGTAAACAAACAACTGTATTGGAACACCCTCCCTACTCACCTGATCTGCCCCCCAGTGACTTCTTTCTTTACCTGAAGATAAAGGAAATATTGAAAGGAAGATATTTTGATGATGTTCAGGACATCAAGGGTAATACGATGACAGCTCTGATGGCCATTCCAGATAAAGAGTTCCAAAATTGCTTTGAAGAGTGGACTAGGCGTTAGTGTCAGTACATAGCTTCCCAAAGAGAGTACTTCGCAGGTGACCATAATGATATTCAGCAATGAGGTATGTATATCTTTCTATTGCATGATTTCGCGAATGTAATTGTTAGAACTCATGTAGTCAGGGGATGTAAAGTATAGCATTGGGAATATATTAAATGGTATTGTAACAGCTATAAATGATGTCAGAAGGGTAGTAAACTGGGGGTGGGGAGTTCATCACTTTGCGAGGGCTGAAAATGTCTAACTATTACATCACTTTGAACATCTGAAGCTAATAAAAAATAGAAAGAAATACACTTTATATGTGAATAAGTGAAAAAGAAAGCCATCGTACAGAATGGGAGAAGATATTTGCCAATGGTACACGTGATAATGGGTTAATATCCAAAATTTACTAAGAAACTCATACAACTCAACATCAAAATACAAAGAATCTTATTAAAAAATTGGTGAAAGATGTGAGGAGATATTTCTACAAAGCGGGCATACAGGTGGCCGATAGACATATTAGAAGATGCTCAACGTCACTAATGATCAGTGAAATGCAAATAAAACTACAGTGAGATACTGCCAGACTCCTGTCAGAATCGTTATCATCAATAAATGAACAAACAACAAGTATTGGCGAGGATATGGACAAAATGGAATCCTCGTGCACTGTGGGTGAAATAGCAATTTGGTGCAACCTTAAAGAAAACAGTATTCAGGTTCCTCAAAAAATTTAAAAAAGAACTACCTTATGATCCAGCAATTCCATTCCTGGGTATTATCCAAAGAAACTCAAAATACTAATTTGAAAAAATATGTGCACCCCTATGTTTCCTGCAATGCTATTCACAGTAGCCAACATATGGAAACAACCAAAATGCCCATCAATAGACACCTGGATAGAGAAATTGTGGTACTTTTATACAATGGAGTATTACTCTACCATAAAAAATTATGAAATCTTACCATGTGAAACAACATGGATGGTCCTAGAGCATATTATGCTATGTGAAGTAAGTCAGACTGAGAAAGGTAAATACCATTTGATCTTGCTTATATGTGGACTCTAAAGAACAGTATAAACAAACCAAACCAAACAAAACAGAAACAGTCTCACAGATACAGAGAACAAACTGATGGTTGCTAGAGGAAAGGATGGGTGAGAAAGGTGAAGGGATTAGGAAATACAAATGGGTGGTCACAAAATAGTCATGAGGGTGTGAATTACAGTGTGGGGAATATAGTCCATACTGTAAAAACTACGTATGGTGTCAGATAGGTACTAAACTTATCGGTGGGAAAACTTCTTAAATTAAATAAATGTCTAGCCACTGTGCTCTAGCCCTGAAACTGATAGAAAATAATATTGTGTGTGTGTGTGTGTGTGTGTGTGTATATATATATATATATATATATATATATATATATATATATGTACATGGGATGTAAAGCACAGTATAGGGAATATAGTCAATGGTATTGTCATAGCTATGTACGATGTCAGATGGCAGTAGACTAGTTGGGGTTATCACTTTTTGAGGTGTGTTAAGGTCTAATCGTTATGGTGTTTTACACACCTGAAACTAATAAAAAAAGAACTATAGCTATGGGTAAAAGCAGGCTAAAAAGTATAGAATGTTTTGAATGTTTACATATAAAGAGTAATGACTGCTGCTAAGGATGAGTGATTTTTACTTACTGCTTTTACTTTCCATATTTTCCAAACTTTCCAAAACCAATATATTCTTTCACTTGAAAGAAGAAATGGATATTTTGAGTATGATAGTGGTTTCGTAGTTATATTTTTAAAGGGGAAGTTTCTGTCTACAGATTTAAAAATGTATGGGGGGGCAGCCGGATGGCTCACTTGGTTAGAGTGCAAGCTCTGAACAACAGGGTTGCCTGTTCAATTCCCACATGGGCCAGTGAGCTGCACCCTCCACAACTAGATT